>NC_056747.1:495002835-495112835 GCF_019279795.1 Protopterus annectens | reverse complement strand
CTTAGACCCCCTTACTGCTGCTTAAAAGTGCTTACTCCCGCTTACCCCCATGCTAATTTCTTTAAAAGAAAAGAGGGTTGATAGGAAAATGGTGAAAAAGGGGCACAAAAAGGGAAAGACAGTAGGGAAAATAGCTATGGATGTGCAGGAAGGTTGTCGGGAAGGTCCATAGCTACCCATTTCTTCTACAGCAGCTGTGCATATACACTGAATTTGGAGGTAGATTTGGACACTCAAACCCCTGCGAGAGGGGTGAGAACAACAATAATAAGTTGTGATGCCAATTGGACCGGATTACATGTGTCCAGCAGACATGTGTGTGAAATAGACAGCTATGTATGGGGTGAGATTTTTTTGTGGGAACAGATTGCCCTTTTTTTTTTCAGGTGAGAATGGGATGTTGGGGAGGGGTAGTAGGTATATTTGAGGAGGTAGGTTAAAAGACAAGACACACAAGAAACATATAGGGGCGGTGTATATGACACATATGGGTAGTAAACATCTTGACTGGGAGGGGTGTTGGGATATCGGAAGCCCACAAGCCTCCTAGTGGTAACAGTGGGACTGAGGTCCCCACCCATGGGCAGTTACCACTGCACCTTCACAGCCCCAAAGGTGGCTGTGCTGGGGGCTGAGCCACAGAGCTAGGCTGACTCTCTAATCGTGACATGCAGCCCTCGAGCTGGCGTAGAAGATCACCGAACTGCTCGTTGATCGCTCTACGCACCACGACCCCGACCTGGCGATGAGTGACAAGTGCCTGTCCATGCCGGCTGAGCCCCATCCCCTGAGATGGTTCCACCCAAACGTGGTGCAGGACCAACGGACAGGGAGGTCCGGGGTAGGGCCCCAGACATGCTGGTGCCCAGTGCCTTGGCCAGCTGAGGTGGGACAGCTGGGTCCACTGGGACCGGCCTTCCCAAGCATGCTATAGTGTTTAGATTTCATCATCATATATAGGTTAGTAATAGTCAACACATTCCAGGGTTAGGTATAACAGCATCCATAGATATTCCCATTAACCCAGACACCAGATATGGCAAAGTTGCATAGCAAACAAAACACATGCATATATGGGACCACAGCGGTAATAAGAACAGCCTGCAGGTACGTTGATGGCGCCATGCCAACAATGTTGGAATAATTCAATATGGCACTTTCATGAGAACCATTAAAATATTTATCAAACAATTGGACATTATCGGAGTCAGTACATACCAGTTGGGGTGGGTATGTTGATTATTGTTGGAGATAAGGTGGGGGGTTGGGGGAGAAAGATGTTAACTAACAAGTTGTATATTCCTGTAATCCACTTTACTTTCCTAGTCAGTGCTGTTATCTATACCTTACAAGTCTTACTACACTACCCTATAGCCTTATTTTGGTCAGTGATATGGCTGCTGTCATCATTACACATGAACTGGTTTTACCTGCAGTATACACCTCTTACCTGATATAACTGTGGAGGGAATGTTTAACAGTGACTGTTTGTACACATACTCCCGAATTTCAGGTTGATGTTTTGCACTATGCTATCCAACTCTTTTTGCACAGACTCTGACCATGTGTTGACCACATGCTGGTGTGCCTGGACATATCAAGAATATTTCCCTCTTCCACCTTTAGTGACCTGACACACATATACATTCTTTCCTACACAGTTATATTATGTAGCACAGTGTGGGTGACAGTGACCAGTGATACTTTATTATTCAGAGAAACTGCAACACTCACAATCCCCTACAATACCAGAGTGGACAGTACCAGTACAAGTTATATTGGTCTGTATTTCTCAGCACAGTGTTCGTATCCAACATACCTGTGGGAGCAATGTTTGTTAGCACTACCTGACTGTTGCCACACAAAGTTCCGGATTACACATTAGTATTATGCACATACATCTCACTCTGTTACTGTACACACTCTGGCCACAGCTTGACAACATGGAAGTGTAGATAGGAGAGTAATTCTCTGTTTGCTGGCTACACATCTGGGATCATCTCACAGACTTACCAGGGGGACAGGCAGCAGATACGGGCACTGGACATTCTGGCCTCGTGTACAGTTGTGGGGTATGAATTTGTATGCAGTCTACTTCCACTCCCAGGATGCAGATCCTGGCTGTGTCTACTACAACTTAAACACTGTCCACCATAGTTGCGTCTGCTATACTGATATTGCTGTATATCTCCAATATGCTTTCTGTCTTATTAATCCCATGTGCTTATGCATTCTAACCTTATATAACAACACTCTTATACAGAATTCCTAGACAGTTATATGTTGTAGGACAGTGTGGGTGACAGTGATGTGTAATACCTCATTATTCAGAGCAACTGCATATCATTCTTGTATTTCTGGGCACAGTGTTGGTATCTGACAGACCTGTGGGATGAATGTTTATTAGTATTACCTGAATGTTCCCACACAATACCAGGTTCCACATTACTATTATGTACATAGATCTCACTGTGTTACTGTACACACTCTGACCACAGCTTAACAATTTGGGGTGTAAATGGGACATATGTGGCTTCTTAGTCACATAAGGTATTGGGGAGTTGCTAGTGTGCCAGGTTTGTTGTCATAGATGTGTGTCAATCAGTTGTATTTCCTGTTTGCTGCCTATATGTCTGGGATCATCCCACTGATTTCCCAGAGGGACAGGTTGATAGGCAATTGATATGGGCCACGTTAATAGACATTCTGGACATATCTGTACAGTTGTGGGGTATGATTCTATATGCAGACTACTACCACTGGCAGGATTCAAACTGTGGCTGTGTGTGCTAAAAAACAACAGTTCACATCTCAGTTGCATGTGCTAATTTTTTTTTGTTGTCTGCATTTTCCCTGTTTACTGTGTATGTGTCTCTCAGTTGTACTAAATGGCCTCTGGGGATTACACCTGTCATATACAGGCATTCCAACACATTCAATTTATGGTGCATGGTGTGGGTAACAGTGCTTAATACTACAGTACTATTACATAATTGCAAATCTACATTACCATATGATACCAGAATATACACATGCAGTCCAATAGTTAGACCTGTTTTGTCAGGATATTACACTTTTATTGCCATACAAACAATATGAGACTATTCCTGCCATATTATCTAGTGTATGCAGTACTTGCCTTGACCAATACAGGTTTTATACTAGCAATTAATTTACTACTACTTTTATTTTTATTTCCTATAACAGTAAAAGCATGAGTATTACTGACCTGCCTTGCGTCGCAACCACTCCAGGCAGCAGATGTGGGCCTCCTGGTTTGTGGACCGCTCCGTTGCAGCTGTGAGGGACATAACAGGAATATTTAGCCATACCTATCCATAATATACCTGAGCTGTCACTTATTACACACATACTGGGGTGATACTTACACACATCTGGAACATCCCCTGATGTTCTAGCCTCTTGCAGCCACTCTTCCAAGAGGTCCCCCTTCTGCCGCTTCAGGTCAGCATAGTGGTGCCTGACCTGTTCACCAGTTTGGGGTATGCCAGTGGCACTGGTGAGGTCGTGGGTGAAATGGTCCCAGGCCTCCGCCTTACATTGGGAGCCCTGGTACTGGCCCTGCAGCAGTCTCTGTGCATGGTCTTTAACTAGGATTGATGCCATGACCTTGGAATCCTGGATGCACCAGCACTGCGCTCGGAAACACACTTTTTCTCCCCTTACTGCCATAGTGCCTGGAAGGGGAAGCTACAACCAGTTATGAGATGTATTCCCACCTGTTGGGTTTAAGTAGGGCCAATTTCCTGCACTTTTCCGTGACTGGCCAGTTTTGAAAAGGCTAAGCTATGGGCAAACCTGCTTACCTAAGTTTGGCATTGTTTAAAGGGGTATACCACTGGGCACAAAGAGTTAGCTGGTCTACACACTGCTCACAGCTCCTAAGCTGGCCTGTGCAATGCTTAGCATTGCTTACATTAGACCTTCATTATAATGCCTTTTTGGCATTGTGTTATTATTCATTACACCTTATATGCACTCTGTGGGGTCCTTGGGTTTTATTGGGGACTTCAACACTCTATTACAATTATACCTCACTTCTGGGCTTACTGCTGTACTCCAGTTCACATATTTATCTTATGTAGTGGGTTATGGCATATATGGCTGTATACTGATGCCTTTCACAGGCTCAGTTTGGTTACACTATGGTGAGGACATGTTTACTACTACCTCATTCTTCTGTACTTCTGTGATGGCTTGGTGGATAACTACCGGGACTATGGTGTATAGGGTCCTGGGTTCGAGACCTGCATGGCTGTTTATTTTGTTGATGGGCAGAACAAGAGCCGTTGGATACAGAGTGATTAAGGCACTTTTGAGCAGTTGTGAGTGGGTTTGCGCAATGGTAAGCACTGCTATCCTGCCGTTACATCTGCTTACAGAGAGTTACCTTTAGAATTGCTTAGCCAGTGTAGGCATTGCTTACTGTCGCGCAAACGGGCTTAAGGCCACTTACTAGTGCTTACATGTGCTTACTACTGCTTATTTATGCTTAGACCTGCTTACTAGTGCCTTATTCATTATGAGACTGACACCTCACATGTGCAGTTACTGCAGTACTCCAGTTCATAAATATGTTATTTAGTGGGTTATGCAATAAAAATATTGGTCATAACGTACTATGTCATGTAAAATAGAATGTGCTACAGTGGGACTCGAACCGGGAATGCCTGCTCGTTAGGCGAATGCTCTGCTCACTACACTATTGCTGTGCTGCTTCATTTGCTTATATCTTCCTTGTTATCCTCTTCAGCCTTTTAAGCTGCTTTAACCATAGCTAAGCGATGGGCACACCCGCACACCTATGGTTAGCTTCAATTGGATTTAAAAAAAATAATTAGGGTTTCTTCATTTTATTACTACATTCTGTTGCTGTTATACACAAGGGGGACTATTGGTGGGGATATGCGGTCACCTGTGAGTGGTCTCGCTCATTGCATACCCCTTTTTACTCTTCTACATTGCAGGGGCTTGTTTATTCCGAGAACTCTGCTCTCAGACAGGCCCCCTGCACTCTTACACGGTCCATGTAAGCCTAGGAGCTCGGGCAGCACACCTTATTAATATGCATGGTTCGCTGCCGTTCTGCTTCTAAAAGGTCACATCCTTGCAGGACTAAGCTAGTCCTGCATGGAAGTTTAGTAAATTCGAGGGATAGTCTATCTTAGTTTTTGCCAATATTGTAAAGTTTTTTATGTGGGCAAGACTAATATAATGCTCAAAGAATGAATTTTAGAATATATGAGGGACATAGTAAGCAAAAAGGAAAGCAGTGCCCTAGCTACACATGTAGAAGCTGAAGTGATGCATCATATTTTTTAATTTTTTAGTTTTAGAAGTTCTTGAAGAAAATATCGGAAGGGGTGACATTAGAAATAGAATAGAAGAGGCTGAGCAAAAATGGATTCTGCAACTAAATGCAGACAGACCCCCAGGCATTAATGAAACTGTTTCTTTGAAACCATTTTTAAAGGCAAGAGCATTAAAGCATTAATTCCCTTCTACATGGTCCTATAGGCATTCACATTTGAACTTGCATATTTTTAACAGTTTTATGTCTATTTATTTTTTCTATTATTTTTAAATTAATTGAGTCTGATATAAATATTTATTTGTTTGTCTTAACTGATTGGTCATTTTGAAAAAAAAAAAAATATATATATATATATATATATATATATATATATATATATGTGTGTGTATATATATATATATATATATATATATATGTATATATCAATGAAGGCATGGGATGTTTTATTAAGTCTGATGAAGCAACCTGGAAGGTCATGAAAGCACTCACTTTGTCATTGCAATAAAGAATTTTCCTTCTACTGTGGCAGTTCGACTTTTTATACATACTATTGGCACTGAGGTGAAGACCGAACTGTTCATCTGGTACCTGTGTTTTTGTCTTTCTCTTAGTATTCTCTGTAATCACTAGAACAGGTCCTGGGGGCAACACGTGATGGAGAGACATCAAGGTATGGATCATAGCCAACATCTTCTTTAAGTTGGCATGCTTTAGTCTGTCTGAAGGACTACACAGACCGTGCACATTTACTCCCAAGCAAAATCTGACAATGTGGTCTGAGGAGTGAAGAAGAACAGACCTGGACTTATCTGAATTTGTTGTCTTCATCAACACAGTTACTTTTTTTACAAAACCCAAGAATGGAATTAGATATTCCAGAAAATACAAATGCTGGGTCCATGTCTTTGTTTAGAAATTTAGAAACCACTAAATCTTTCTTGTGTGTAAACTGGCTGGAGGAATCATGTGAATCATGGAAGGCATGAACCCTAGTAACCAGAAGAATTTTCTTTCAGAAGTCTGAGACTGACTGGAGAAGTTCAGGAAAGTTTAGAGATAAAACTCCACCTTCTCTTGTGTCAAAAATGCCCTGTGAAGAGAGGTATCTACAAGACAACCAAGAAACATAATCCTGTGAGACAAAATCAAGGAGGATTTAGCAATATTTATCTGGAAGCCCAGACTGATCAAAAGACAAAATGGGTATTAGTGACTGCTGACATCTGGATAAAGATTTTGTAAAGAAAAGCAAGTCATCTAAATAAGGAAAAATGTGAATTCCATTCAGTCTGCAATAAGCTATGACGGGGCTAAGCATTTTGTAAATACCCTGAAACTGTTGATAAGCAAACAGAAAAAGCAGAGAACTGATAATATGACACGGAAACAGAGAACCTTAGAAATTTCCTGAAGCCTATGGCTATAGGAATGCAGGAATACGCATCTTTTAGATCTAGAGTTATCAAGTAACTCATGGGAAGAATGAAGGTTAACAGGTTTGTAAGGTCAATATTTCAACTTTGGAACTTTCACATATAGATTTAGAAATTAAAGATCTAGTACTGGTATCTGGGAAAAGGCCTCTGATTTATGAGCATTAGTTCTATGATTTTTGAGTGTGTAAAGACTAAAGAACCTGAGGAAAATATTCTGTTTGGTTCAAAGGGAGGGGAGGTATTCCACTGAAAGGAGGATTTTATCCAGTGCCATCTGTAACTCTCCTGCACCACATTTAACACTCAAGAAGCTGAAACAATCTTTTACTAAACAGGAATGTTGAGGACTAGTCTGAGGGATAATTTTGTAGAGATGTCAGCCAGAAGAGAGAGGGAAGAGGGTAAAAATTTTGGCACAGTCATTCTGTACTGTTGGTTTGTCCCTTTTTCTGAAAAGACTTGTGTTTCTTGTTATTAGCCTATGGTTATCTCTTTTTTTTCCATTTTATTTGCTAGGAAAAAGACTGGCTTTGTTTATTTGACATTTTTGTGCAAGGTGGGGATCACACTGGGATACATGAAAGATCTTACAAATTTCCTGACTCAATTTACCCTCTTTCATCATATTGTTTGAGAACCTGGGTAGCACAAGAGCTGAACAACACATCCTTGTCTAAAGCAGAATCTATGATTTCAGACTTTACTTCATCAGCAAACTTTTGGTTATGTACTCAAGCATACCCTCTCAGCACTCTAGCAGTAGCAGCGGCCCTTGACACAGTATTTGCACAATTACACACACTCTTCAAAGCATGTTTAGATACCTAAAATAAGCTGGAAACAGTTTGTTTCAAAAAAGAGCTTTCTTCTGTAAGATGAGTGCAAACCAATTCCTTCAGGCTCTCCATATGACAAATACATTTCTACATATATGCCCAGTAATTCAGAATTCTGAAGGCTAAAATGGAAGAAGAAAGCATTCTCTTACCTACACGGTCCAGTATTTTACCTTCTTTGTCACCATGTGACAAGTTAGTGTCAATGACCAACCTGGAGATACTGTTGAGATTGCTGCTGGGTCACATCTAAGATGAGAGAAAAGAAATGTATTAGTCTGCTGTACTTTATACAGTGTATCTTCTTTTTAGGAACTGACAGTTGTATAGCAAGATAACTACAGGCAGCACTCAACACATCCTCCAGGGCTTGCAGTATAGGACAGAAGGGAGAGGAATGAGATATATCCATTTGTAACATACAGTATCTCCTCATATCAGGGGGAGCATCTATTTGTTCCCATACAAATACTTTATTCGTCCTGGTAATGATCCAATTAAAAGAAAATTCTTCCAAAGCAGGATACAAATTAATTTCCTCAAAATCCAATAGCTAAGCTTGGGAATCTTCAGGAGAAGAAGCCCTATCTCTGTCAAAGTCAGAATTATCAAACACTGTTTCCTGAGAAATAACTTTACAGGGAATGCCCACCAGCAATGTCTTCTGTGTACCAGGATGTATTGCCTGTATAACAAAGGTAAGGAGCTCATCTTTTTAACCAGTAATTCCTTCAGAAGAACAGGATTTATTTTTTTTCTTTAATAGGAGTTCGAGTAGATGACAGATTTAAAGCAGGGAGATCTGCCTGGACTAATGGTTTCTTGCTTCAGTTACCCCAAGAAGGATCTCCCTGAGTATCTCCCAGACCTAGAGAAGATGACTTTTCAATTGCTGTATTGGACACTGGAACAGCAAAAAGAGACATGGCTGACCGCTGGTTCATGCTGGCTGAAAGTATACAACAAAGGAAGACAGAGAACTGAGTGAGTGGTTTGAGGAACAACCAATGATCTCTACAGGTGTATCCACTATCGGCTGAAGTATAGACTGAGTCCACAACAATGGCAAGGATTTCTAGATAAGTTTTTTTTTCTTTCTATGTACTGTGGGAGAAGAACCACCCAGACTGGTGTGAGTATAATGCATGAAGAGAAAGAAGAGGCACCAAAAGCTGTAAGCTAGCTGAAGTGAGTCAGTCAGTAGGTAAGTTGTCACTGAGTGTTCACAAGCAGCACACTTACCGTAACGACACTTTCCTCAGTACCTTTATCTTACAAATAAATAAGTAGAACACAATCCCCTGTCAGCTATCTTCAAACACAATGAAATAAATCAATATGGCAGGGAGATTAACACATACCTGCCCATTCCTCCATAAAAGTGTCTGTCCCATAAAGTTCAAAGTTTACATAAGCAGTACACAATCTTTCAAAAAATTAGCACCAAATACATTAATAAACATTTCTAGCTAAAAATAGCAGTGCCTGACAATAAACTTCCAATATTGTGAAAAAAACAAAGTTATGTACTTACCATAACATTCCATCTCTGTTGTCCGTTTTCATTCTTCCTCAACAAATAGGCTCGGATCCAACCCTCTGATCCAACTTGGCAGCTTTTTCCAGCTCGTGAAATACTGAAACTTTAGAGCTCCTCCCTTACCCATAATGCACTAGTCCCCTACCATACTTCAGATCTTGTTTGCTGACCTTTTAGACTATATAGTAAATAACAAATAATAAGGATATAAGATAACAGTATCTGGAGCTCAAATGAAGGAACATTGGTTCCTTTAGCATCTTCTAATCCTTCCAGAAGTCAAACTAATTAGGGGGCTGGAGAAAGAGGAGTTGAGGAAGAATGAAAATGGGCAACACAGATGGAACATTATGGTGAGTGCTTAACTTTTTTACCTAATGTTGCCATCTTCATTCATTCCACAACAAATTGTACAGAGTCCTCAGCTACCTAAATCTCGGGAGGATTCTAAGGAAGGATATTACTAAGCACTGTTGAACCAAAGGCTGCCCTTCCCCTAGAGACCAGACCCAATTTGTAATGAGCAATAAAGTATGAGGATTAGCCCAAGTTGCAGCTACACAAGGATCATCCAAGGAAGATCTGAATGAAACTACTAAAGAAGTTGCCATAGACCTGGTGGAATGAGCTTTTGGTGGTTTTGGCAAAGACAAGCCCAATTTATTATAAACAAAGGTAATACAATCAGTTACCCATTTGGCTAAGGTCTATTTAGTATCTGGTTTGTCCAATTATGAATCCAAAAAGGAGACAAATAATTGGTCTAATTTCCTTAAAATTTTTGTCCTATGTAGATAAAAATGTAACTGTCTGTGAACATCCAACAGGTGCAACATATATTCTCCTTTGTTTGCAAAATTTGGAAAGAAAACTGGAAAGTCAATAGTTTGATTGATACTGGATTCTGACACCACCTTAGGAAGGAAAGACGGGTTGATTCATAAATATACCCTATCCTTATGAAAAATCAAATAAGGAGGCTTAGAAAATCCAAATAAACGCAGCAGGCTCAAAATTAATCCACTAAGCAGACACTTTATTAGGTTAGCGCTTTTGTTTTACTCCACTGAGTAAAACTTCTTCAAACAACAAAAAATGGAGTTAACCCCATAAATAGGAAGCACCCCCTTGAATAAATTAATCAATTGAAGCTTTAAAGTGCACCCAACACATACAAATACATCAATATTCCTAAAAACTGCAGTGTACATGTAATTCGTCTAAATGCTTACAATAAAAAGTATACAATGTAAATTATGAAGCACTTTGATAAAAAGCTGTTCCAAATGAACAGACAAAAAATAGAAATAGATTAGTGTAGTTAATAATTAAAATAAGAGGACATAGATGTAATAATCCCCTCAGAAACAACCATGAAATCTTTGAAAATATACTTAAAGTATATAACTATAAATATATTTAAAAGTTATATGTTATAAATATATTATAAATATATGCTATAAATACACATGAAATTCTAATAGTGACCAGGGATCAACCATTATAAGCTTTCTTGCGAAATGCCCCACAGGCGTACCTAAAACCACAAAACTGTTATGGAAAATTGCATAGTGGTTTCTATAAAATACTATATTAAAATATTTTAAAGGAATAATAATGTGGGAAATAATGTGATCAAATATGTGCCCTAAAATTGATCTAGAGAATTACAAATTACATAAAAATATAAAAATAAAAATTATGAAAAGTATTTACATTATCAACACAAGAGGTCGCTCTGTATCCCCGAATGATCAAAATGCTGGTAAACCTATCGCTGCAGGCTCCTATATTTTAAAACACATGACAGGGAGGAAAGGTCATTCAAGCCTGGAAGGCTATAAGCATTAACCCTTAATTGCCAAATTAGCTCACAGATTTCCAAAAGTAAGTTAAAAGACCTCCTCTAGGGTCATGTTATACGTGATCTATAATTTGAAAACTAAAACTATGTTGTGGGTACTCATGTATGTGTTTCACTAATGCATTCTCAACCTTAGATCTTTTGATACTGTATACATGCTCGTAGACCCTATCCCCGAGTCTCCGATCAGTCTTCCCAATTTCGAGCCTGCTGCGTTTATTTGGATTATCTAGGTTTACTTTTTTCGCAAGGAGGCTTAGAAGATAAGGCTTGAAATTCTGAAACACTTCTAGCAGAGGTAATGGCCACTAAAAAGACAATCTTCCAGGATAAAAGTTTTAGTTCACATTTGGCTGATGGCTCAAAGGGAGACTTGGTCAAAGAAGAAAGGTTCCCTTTATGAAGCCCTTACAAAATTTGGAAGAGGCTAAAGACAAATTATTTACTCCGATATGAAAATTGGAAAGGGCAGAAAGTTGTACTTCAACAGTTGAAGTAACACCTTCATTAAAAACTGTGGCCAAAAGTTCTGGAACTTTAGGTACTGGTGCTGAAAAGGGGTGAATGTCATTTTGCTGCACCCAAGCAACAAATCCTTTCCATTTAGTTCTGTATATTTTTCCAGTGCAACTTTTGTGGGAAGATAGAAGAATGTGATAAATATGGAAGAGAGCCTGGGCTGTCTAGCTATTAATGAAATTGAAGAAGCCATGCAGTCATTTTTAGGCCTAAAATGTCCAGGTGATTCATATCTGTCGGGTGAGACAGGAGGTCTGGAATTGGATCCAGAATCCATGGTGAGTGAAGCAGATGAGGCCAAAGAAAGGGGAACTAAATAATGAGCAATGAGGATAACTGTGCTCTTCAACTGAGGTGCTTTCTGATGGAATTTGGGGATTAGAGTTGCGCGAGAAAGGCATACAGGAGCCCAGGGGGGCAATTGTGGAGAAGAGCATCTCTCAATTACTCCCCTGTGGGGGGATCAGGGCAAAGAGCCTGCTGTATTTGTTGTTGAGAGGAGATGCAAAGAGGTCACAGCTAGGTTGGCCCCATCAATGGAATATCTTTTCTGTCACTTTCATGTTGAGAGACAACTCATGAGGGATTAGAATGGACCTGCTTAACTTGTCTGCCTTCACAATGGATTTTCCCAGAATATGTGTTGCTATCAGAAATTGACTGGATGAGATCACCCATTGCCACACTCTCAAAGCTTTTCAACACAGAGTATAACATTTGGTTCCTCTTTGTTTGAAGATGTACCAGACCAGTGGCATATTGTCCATCTGAATTGCAATAGTTCCAGAAAGGAGTGTGTCTTGAAACGCCTGCAATGCTAGGAGGACAGCTCTCATTTCTAAGACATTGATATGTATATTGGCCTTTTCTGGGGACCATATGCCCTGGACTGTATTTCCCAGAAAGTGCCCCCACCCAATTTGGGAAGTGTCCATGGTAACTATGGCCTTGGACTGAGGGAGAATGAAGGGGTGACCCTGCATTATCTGATCAGAATAAATCCACCACAGGAGATAATTTTATCATGCCCGTGTTATTTCGATTTGGGTGGACATATGTTGGTGACGAATAGACCACTGAGTCGCTAGGGTCTTCTGAAGAATTCTTATGTGGTATCTTGCTAACAGAACCAAAACTAAGACAGCAGACATTGACCCCCAATGCTTGAACGATTAATCAAGCTGACAGAGAAGAATTTTGGACAATCTTTCTGACTTGAAATCATATGGTCTGTATCCTTGGTAAAGGAAGGGAGGCTGTCAGGGATACCATGTTAAACAACACTCCGATGAACTCCAATATTTGAGTAGGTTCCAAATGAGATTTGTTGTGATTGCTAGTAATTTCCAGGTGACAGCACAAATGGAGTACATAATCTCATGCTTTGATCAGATGATGCCTGGTCAGAGCAGTTATGAGGCAGTTGTCTAAGTAAGAAAACACCAGGAATCCTTGTAATCTCAAATGAGCTGCCACTACTGTCATGCATTTGGTAAAGACCCTGGGGGCTGTGGTGAGACCAAAGGACAGGGATCTGAATTGGTAGTGACTGGCTCCCAGCCTGAATATATAGGAATCTTCTGGATCGTTTGTTCATTTTTATATCATAGTATGCATCCTGAAGATCTATCAAACACATCGAGTCATCTTTGTGCAGAAAAGATAGAATGGACTGAAATGTGACCATCCAAAACTTGATATACTGGAACTGACTTTTTCAGAGTGCGGAGATTCAGAATTGATCTCCAGCCCCCCAATTTCTTTGGCACTGAAAAGAATAGTGAGTACGTTCCAGACTCTTTCTGGTCTCCAGGGACCTCTTGGATGACTTTCTTTTGCTAGCAGCTTTTTTTATTTCTAGTGCTACTGCTTTCCTCTGACTGGGGTGGACCATCAGGAATTCTGTTTACTGTTAAGAGGGTTGAAAAAGGGTATTATATAACCTCCAGAAATACTCCTCTGCACTCATGAATCTTTTGTAATCTACAGCCTCTCTGGTGTAGGGTTAAATTGACCCCGATTGCCTCCTGAAGTGGAAAATTGGGCCTGCTTTTAGAAGTGCTGGTAGGATTTGTCAGAGAAAGTATCTGTAGGCACTTGGTTTTGCAGGCCTCCTCTGGCACATGGGTGGGGTCTTCTGTAAGAGTTCCACCTTCTGCCCCTGGGGAAACTGTCTCCATGCTGATCTTGGAAGGGACCCTGAGACTTTCTGAACCACATTTTTTGACCACCTTATTGCTTCCAAGAAAAGATCCTTTGAGGAGCCGAAAAACACATGCCCACAGCAGATGGGTTTTATATTCCTGCTCACACCTGGATAGTGCGTCTTTAACTTTGGGGCCAAACAAAGAACTTCATCAAAGGCAGCAGTGATGAAGGAAGACATGAAGGGCTCTGCAAAATCACACGAGTGCATCCAGGTATGTCTCCTAATGAAAATGCTGGAACCTGCCTTCCTTGATGTACCTTCATCTGCATGTGAGATGAGCCTCATGGACGAGTTTGAAATAAACTGTAGGGTAGCCAACTGTGAGACAATTGAACTCTCTGCCTCAGAAGTAATGGTCCCATAGGTGGATTTGGTAAGTTCTTTAATCAAATCTCTCTGGAGTCTGATGAAGTATGCCAAATAGTTCAGTGACCAAAGTGCAAAAGTCGCTAAAGCACATACATGCTTCCCAAATCTGTCCAGCTCCCTAGACTCCTTATTAGGGGGATGAACACAGGAACTTTATTCTGCAAGTTCCTTTTTGTGGCTGCTGCAATGATCATGGTATCAACTGGTACTCCTTTGCTCCACAATTCCCTATCCTTGGGTGGTGCCGGGAGTGTTCTCTTGGGGATGTGGTCAATGGAATCAGGTTCCTTCCATGCCTGTCAAGAGATCAAACCAATTAGCTCATTGGCAGGTAGAATCAGCCAGGAGGTAGATGGGCCGGACCTAAAGGCTTCCAAGTATATTGATTCCTCTTGGGAAGGGTTATTGGTAGACCAGCCACCTCTTTGCTTTAGGATCTCTAGTAGGTCTCCAAAGAAGACATCATTGGGTGGTGGACTTGGGGACTCTTCTCCCCTCATCGAAATCAGCATCTTCTATAATGGACTCTTGACTAAGTGCTTTCTATTGCAATTCCACTTCCTAGGGACATCTATGGTGGCATGTTCCAGGGAAGTATTAGATGATATCAAATCCTGGAGACTTTGGGCTAGCTGTCCCTGTAGTAAAGGAAGATGATGCTCAAGATGCAAAGACATCTGGGTCTGGAAAGTAGGAGCCGAGAAGAGTGGATGTGTCCTTTCTTTTGGGGCAGAGAAAACTCTTTCCACTCCCACAAAAGCAGAATGCCTTGGAGAGAAAGAGACTGATGGCTCTGAGAAGACATTCTTCTGGATCATCGGCTCCTTCTGACCTGACAGCAAACCACTTGAGCCAGGGTTCGGAGCTAAGTTGTCCAGCTCCAAAGCTCTGAGGGGCAGAGATGGCTCCGACAACCTCAGAGTCAACTCCAGCAGCTCAGATCTGGTGACAAGGCTACTGCTCCAATAGTCATCCACCTCTGTTGTGCTCAGAGCTGGTCCACTCAGGCATAGTATCTGCATAGAAGATGCAAGATCTTCAGATCCAATATAGATGGATCCAGGATTCTCAGCTCCAACTGCTCTGAAACCTAATCTCAGATCAGAGAAGAAGGAAAAATAGGTGGGGTAGTACTGATGAAGGTCTCTGGACCTGATGAGTTAAGAGCCAGGAGAATCTCCATTTGAACGAGAGAAATTCCATAATCATCCTATCCACATCTGCTTCAGTCAGACTTCTGGAGGAACGAGAAGAGGAAGCAATGGATGAAGTCCTATAATGGTGATATCTTTCCAGAAAAGGATATGGGAGATGGGAAAATATTGGATCCAGACTCAGATGAAACTGGATCTGAGGTAACCTACTCTTGCGCTTCTTTGAATCCAAGGGTGTCGGATCTGACATCAAAGATTTTGTATCCAAAGTAGTCAGATCAGAGGATTTTGTCTTTGGATCTGAAGTGATTGGCTCCAGTGGTTTTGATATTTTTAGAGGCGCATCCAAGCTTTGCATAGAAGTACCTGAAGAGTCCAAGGGATGCTTTTTGGACGCTTTTTTATCAACCTTCTTAGGGGTTTGAGCCCCAGATGCTGTATCAGAGGATGTTGAAGGTAGTAATCCTCTCAAAATCAATTTATGTGATCTATAAGAGCCCTATGATTAAAGGCCTTACATATATTACATGTAGAATGTAAATGGCTCGGGCCTAAACAATACACACACATATTACTTGCATCCGATAATGGAATCTTATGGCCACAGGCCTTACATTTTTTAAAACCCAAGGGTTTCTCAGCCATATCTATAGACACTAACAATAACAGGGTAGTGTAAGAAAAGGAAGAAGTCTTTTTTTTTTTTTTTTTTTTTTTAATTTCTAAAGAGCTAGAAAAAAGAAAATGAAATATTACCAGGAATTGTAATTTAAGGGACTACCTCAAAGATATAAGGGAAAGGGAAAATACAAACTATGGTAATCAGGGCAAGACAGGATAAAATTCAATAAGGAATAAAGGTTAGAAATATAAATACCACTTTTGCTCACAAGAAATAATCTATATCGAGAGAGATAACAGCGACCACGTTCATAGGTGAAGGTGGCAAACAAGATCTTTATTATGGTGGAGGACTAGTACATTATGGGGAAGGGAGGAGCTCAAGAGTTTCAGTATTCCACAAGCTGGAAAAACCATCAGAGTCAGATCCAAGGGTTGGATCTGAACTCATTTGTTGAGGAATGAATGAAAATGACAACATCAGACATATCATGTTTCTTAAAGGGGAAATACTGCTTTAGTTAAAAAAAAGTACTGTTGCACAAGTCCTACTTGCCTGTAACAGCAGATGTTTAAATTTCTCACTGCCTCAGTGGCATTTTGGGTTATCTGCCAAAGTATCTCAGTACTTGCCAGCTTTTGAAAGCTCAGACTCCCTCTCTCTCTCTTCCTGTAATAATGGACTGTCTCAGCATTTCCTGAGTGGGAAACCTACAGCTGTCACAGAAAGTGAGTGCTCAAGGTTTTTCACTTCTGCAAAGGAGAGGAAAGTACCTCAAGCCAGAATTATTTATAGAGAGTAAATATGCAGCCAGTCACAATAAAATATAACAAACAAATTCAACAACCCAATCAAAGAGGTTGAAACACACCTCTAATATGCACAATCTGGGAGACGACAGGTGGCTGCTACCACTGAGGCAGTGAGGACTTCAAACATCTACTGTTACTCAACTGTACTGTGATCGAAATTTCCCACTGTATCAGTGACATTTTGGATATATTACCAAAGCTTACACTATCTGGGAGGTGGAGGGATAATGATCCAACTAAGCCTGGAGAATGATCCTACCAAAGTCTGTTCTGGACCTTGAAAAGGAATCCAGTTTGTAGTGGTTTGTGAAGGCATGAACAGAGGGCCAGTTTGCTGTCCCTAGACTTCTACTAGAGTTCACCCATTTTCAATATACTATTGAAGAGGAAAAGGCCCTAATCAAGTGAGACTTGACCTTATCTGGAAGAGATTTACCATGGTGAGAGTAACTGAAAAAAATAGCAGAGGACAACCATCATGTAATAGTTTGCTTAGAGATAGGTTGACCTTTCTTAGCCCTCATATTGGAAGCAAACAGCTGCTTAGCATTCCTAAAGGGCTCTCTTCTGTCATGATAGATTCACATTTCGATTCTCGGCTGGAGTGCCTTCTGTGTGGAGTCTGCATGTCCTCCCTGCGTTCGTGTGGGTTTCGTCCGGGTGTTCTGGTTTCCTCCCACGTTACAAAGACGTGTCTCAACCATTTCTCCCCGGGCCTCTGCTGAAAATTGGTTTCATTTCAAGTTGAACTGTCCCGGTAAACAAATGTTAAATAAATAAATAAATAAAATAGTACCTGAGCACATCCGAGGTATGAAGCATCTCTTCTCACTTTTTTTTTTTTTTTTGGATCATGAGAGAAATGGGAGAATGATGACTGAATGAATGATTAATAAAAAACATAACACTGTCCTTCTGAAAAATCAGATAGAGTTGGTCCAGCATGAGATCTTGAAACTCAGACTTACCTTACAGATGCCAGAATAATCAGTAAAATTGTCTTCCAAGTAAGGAACTATAAATAAGCCAGAGAGGCAGGTTCAAAAAGAGGTAAGGTAAATTTTTCAAGAACAAGCTGAAATCCTAGGGAAGAAGAATTTGCTTTTGAGAGGTGTCATCTTCAACACTCCTTTCATAAACTGTTTGAGCACAAAAAGGGGGGATCCATGGGCAGACAAGCTGAGATGCACTTTGACAGAAGAATATTACAAGCCATTTCTTAGTAGCTCACACAAATTTCAAAACCAGAGGGGATGAAACCCTTTTGACTACTGTAATTGGCTAGGCACCACACAGAAAATCTATTCCACTTGTAAAAGTACAATTTTCTAGTTGCAGATTTTCATGTCTCCGTAAATATGTTCTCCTCATACTCATGGAGTAACTGCTACATGATATCAAAATAGAATCATCCAGGCTGTCAGTTGCAATTACTCTAAGCTGAGTTATACCATTCAGCCCTGATGCTGTGTGAGTAGATCCAGTCCATAAGGAAACTTTTGGTAACTGCCCTAGGCCAATTCCATTTAAAGGGAAAACAAAGTTTTGGCACAATGAACAACAAACTAGGTAAAAAAGAACGCAACTCAGGAAATGAACACGCCACCGAACTTTAATAAAAAAATCATAAAAATAATAAAAAAGTAATAAAATGCAGTAAATAAATGGTACATAGTATGATCATACTGTGTACCACTTATTTACTGCATCTTATTACTTTTTTATTAATTTTACGATTTTTTTATTAAAGTTCTGTGGCATGTTCAGTTCCTGAGTTGCATTCTTTTTTACCTGGAAAACGAAGTTTGCCTAGGCCAAAAGGGGATTATCACAATGACTATTGGTAACTCTTTCTGAATCTTTAGAAGCACCTTGAGAATCACTGGAAAGGGTAGAAATGTTTATGGGAATATTTATTTATTTATTCATTCATTATTCAGTTTGGTAAATGGGGTAGAGCACTGATCCAAATGGACCTATTTCAGTCGTGGCCTGGATGTTTGAATGATAGAGCATCTGTCTTCCAAGCATGGCTGCAAGGAAGTTGTAAGAGAATTTTTTCAGTCGTATGTTTTGAAAGGAGGCAAAGAGACCAACTTGAGGTGTTCCCCACATCTGGATTAAGTCCTGGAAGACCGCTACATAGAGCTTCCACTCATCAGGGTCTGTCCAATATCTACTTAGTCTATCAGCCATTGTGTTTTGCTGTAACAGAATGCACAAGGCCTAAAAAGTCTAGGAGTGCTGTACAGCCATATCCCAGGCCATCATTGCCAGCCAGCACGGGGGGGGGGGGGGGGGCATGACCTTGCATCGCCTTGCTTTTTCAGGTAGCACATCACAGTACTGTTTCCTGTGACCACCAGAAGAGGACCCAGCATCTGTAAGTGATGAAAAGCTTTTAAGGCATGAATCAGTGCCAACATCTCTTTTACATTTATGTGCTTTATCATGTCCTGAAGATCCCATAAGCCTTGCACTTGAAATCCCATGGACACTACTCACCATGCAAAATCTGAAGAGCCCATCTGGACAGACTGCATTGGTGTCTGAAGACAGAAAAGGACTCCTGAATTCAGAGACAGTTGATCTCTCCACTACTGCAGTTCCTGTTTCATAATCCCAGTAACCAGTAACTCAAAATCAAAGAGATGAAGGTGTTGAGTCCAACAATTATTCAAGTATCACCAAATTTTTCTCATGTGTAGTCTTGCTAGTGGTATCGTGAGGGTCATTGATACCATAAGGCCTATAATTTTGAGGAACTGTCTTGCTGAGGACATATCTAGAAGAGAGAAATTCAAGAAAATGCCCTGATAAGTAAGAACTGTCTATTCTGGCAAGACGGCCATCCTTTTTACTGTGTCTATTCAACACCCCAGGAAAACAATTCATTGAGAGGGTGTGATGAAGGGCTTTTGAAGATTCAATTTGAAGACCAGGTAGGAAAGGAGGGATGAAACCTTATCTAAGAATGCTAAGCACTTGGATGTAGAATCTGCACAAATCAGCAAATCGTCTGAATAAGGAAAAATGTGGATGCCTCAGGATCTGCAGTAGGCAACTACTGGACCCAGACACTTTGTAAAGACTCAAAGTGCAGTAAATGTCTCAAAGGGTAATGCAAGCCAGACACTTCAAATCTCAAAAATTTCCTGAAACTGGGAGCAACAGGAATTATGATGTGTCCCCTTTGATCTAGAGTCAACAATGAAACAGTGGTCTGGAAGCAATGCTAGGACCAACTGTAAGGTGAGCATTTTGAATATGGAACGTTTACAAAAGGGTCTAGAAAGTACAAATCTAGAACGGGTCTCCAGCACTGCTCCTTTTTGGCACCAAAAAGATTCTGGAGTAAAATATTTTCCCTTTGTGCATCACAGGCATTGAATCTATGACCCCTGCTTCCACCATGTGATCTAAAACTGTAGGAAAAAGATCTGTCTGGTGGGTATCCACCTGAATGGTGGAGTATTTTCTACCACCTGCCAAGTGTATTTTTTCTGAATTGTTCTCAGAACCCATTTTTTTTAATTTAACATTTGTTAACCAGTAAAGTCCAACTTGGAATGAACCCAATTTTCAGTGGAGGTCCGGGAAGAAACACTCCAGATGCATGTCTTTGTAACATGGGAGGAAATCGGAACACCCAAAGGAAACCCACACAAACACAGGGAAGACATGCAAACTCTGCACAGAAGGCACCCCTGCCAAAAATTGAACTGGAGAACCTCTTGCTGTAAGCCAACAACACTACCGCAGCACCACTGAACCACTGTCTGAGACTATTTGCTGCCAAGCTGCAGGGTTGAGTGACAGCAGTTGGGAAGGAGGAAGAGAAGGAAGGGTGAGGGGATAGGGGTACTGTGTGATTCAGCATAATCATTCCTTAGCCTTAGCAAGGGGTTGATCCTTTTATGGAAAGAAAACCTTCTTGTTTGGTTTCAAAGAATTATTCCCCTGTCATTTCCCTTTGGATCCATGACTTTTGTTTGGCTGGGATTTTTGTTTGTTCTGTCCTTTGAAGAAAGATGCCTTGTTTGGAGAGAACTTGGGTACGTGAAATATCCTAGATACCCTATGCATTCATTTTCCTCTATCATCCACTGTTTGAGAATTTATGTAGCAGAAGACCAAACTACAATTCAGAAGTTAAAGGTGCATTCAAAATATTGGCTTTTAAATCAGAGAAGTTCTGATTATGTAACTAAGCATACAATCTTAACACAGCAGAAGAAGCAGCATTACTTGAGCCTGTATCTGCACATTCAAGCACACCTCTCAAAGCATGTCTCGAAATCTGAGTCAAACTAGAAACAATTTCATTCATATAAGACTTTTGCTCTGCAGGTAAGTATGCTGCAAAATCATCTAAACTGTACACGTACTGTAAAATATATTTCCCATACAGCCTTGATACGTTAACATTCTAAAGGCTAGATTACTAGAAAGAGATATCATTTGACCCTGAAGACCTAACAGTTTTCCCGCTTTATCAGGGGGAGTTGGATTAGATGAAGGCAATGACCTTTTTATATAAGCAGGTAGCTGGTTCAGCAGTCAAACGAGAAGAGAGACTTGTCATACCCAATATTTTCTCTGATCCTTTTTAGGGACTGCTGGAATAGCTACTGGTGTCCTGCCGGCAGTTTTATAAACATTTTCTAAGGCCGGTAAGAAAAGGGAGCTTGTCACAGAATTGGGCATCTGACTCGAGGGCAGTGCTCAACTGTTCAGAAGCAAAACATAATTAAGTCTAGCAATCATTGCAGGAAAAGTGAACACTTGTTTGGATTTGTACTCAGGTTCACCTTCCAAAGAATCAGTGTGAATGGACTCAGTGTAAACTAGGAAGTCACCACTGTCCTCTCAGATTTCTCATCATTATCTGAAACAACTGAAAGATCTCTAACCAAACTAGCATTAGAGTCATGTATGGGACCACAGCCACAAGAATTAGCTATCTGCGATACAATCTTAACCAAGGAAACCATATCAGCCTTATAAACAGATGTAATCTGATTATCAGTTGTATGATGAAACTTCTGTTTCTTTTTCTTCTGAACTTCACTACTAGATAAAAGATCTAGGGACAGTGTATTATGTCTGACAAGGGGTCTTTCAGCCTGGGCTACTTCTAGAGAATCTGGTTCTACCATATCTACACCAAGTACTAGAACAGCCCTGGAGATAACCCCTGTTCAATAGTGGCTGGCAAAGGCAGACTAGAGGGAAACAGGACAAAAGGTAAGTGGACCGATAATGTATCATAATAAGCACCGGCCAGACAGAATCATTAACCAGAGACTGAGGCACATTTTTTTAGGTGCAACCAGATTTGATTAGAGGGCTCCATCAAGACAGGGGAGAGAACACCAGTTAGAATAATACACTGACACTACTGGATAATGTATCACAATAAGCACTTAATGTTACTAGTAATAAGTATGTCCCCACACAACTAAACTCTGCCAAATTGTGCTATTATCACAAAAAAAGTTTTAAAAATGTTGAGAATTATTTTACAAATGACAGGAGTTAAACAATTCCCATTGCACTAAGTCTATACACCAAAGCAACCAATGAAACAAAACAGTGTTATAAATTAGCACCAGACACACATTAATCAAGTTACACTGCCATAACACAGTAAAATCTCCACAGCACATTCAAATAACAATTTGCAGTGAAATCACAATCAGATGTTAAAAATAGAGCAAAGTCATAAATGTAGTAAATAATGTATACATACTGAAAACAATGCAAGTTCTGCAAAATTTTCCTGTCCAAAGATGAAAATAAACAGAGTAACAGCATTAAAGACAAGCTCCTGGTGTCTAACAATACACAGACACACTGAACTACAGAAAGAAATACAGAAAGTTTTCTCAGAAACAGTAAAAATGAGCATTTGTCAATGACAGAACCAAATAAACACTGCTACAAGCAGAAATTCCCGCAGGAATTACCTTAAATGCTGGCAGAAAAAATATTACAATAAATATTTTTAAGTAAACATAAAAATAGAAAGAGAACAATAAATTTAATAATAAAATGAGTGGACAGGGTCCCCAAATTGGGGCTTATCTGAGCAGTAAGCCAGATAAATCAGTACTGGATCCTGTAAAGAGTTAATGGACTTTCTTCTCTGGACGATCACAGAAGACTGAGCACTTGCTTCTTCTACTCAGCCAATCAGCTGTCACAGGAAATAATGTGAACTGAGTCTGGGCTTTTGAAAGCTAGCCAGAACTGGGTTAAATTGGCAGATAACTGAAAATGGGTTCCACTTCTAACCATCGAAATATCAAAACATCGAAATTCTGATCATCGAGACCAGAACATCGAATTTTAAAACATCGAAGGTTACAAGTGTAACCAAAAAAAAAAAGCAAAGAAGAATAAACTTTAACAACTGTATGCAGGGGGGCTTCACCCACCCCCTGCACCCCCCCACTTTAATATTCCAACTCCAAGACCGCACTACATCTCCCATTTAGCGCTATATGCAGAAGCGCTAAACGGGAGATTTTCCATACCCTATCTGTAGTGCCATCACACAAATGGCACATAGACACACACAGTATGCAGGGAACCTTGGTGCCCTGCAAAAACACATTCTCCCACCTACACTTACCTTTTTCTTCCCCTTCAAACCTTCAATGTTTTCAAACTCAATGTTCTGGTCTTGATGATCTGAACTTCGATGTTTTAAACATTCGATGGTTTGAAGGTGGACCCTAAAAATGCCACTGAGTCAGTGGGAATGGTAAACATAATAAATTATATATTATTTTTCTTAAAAAGTTATAATTTTTATATGGAAAGGGTTCCCCAATCAGGAGCTACCTTCCAGAAATTAAGCTTTTAGCAGCCCAAGAGATGTTTCTCAAAATGGCAAAAAAGTACTGAAGAAATGTTAATTTTGACTACTGATTTCCTTTCTTGGGATTAGCCAGTCAGCAGTCTGAGGGTGTGGGTGGAACATTTTGAAGTTATCCATTTATTTCCTAGGCAGAAAATAACCCATATAGCCTAAAAGCTGCTGCAGCAGTGCGAATGAGGATCATTACCCCTTAGGGGTCTTACAGCAAAAGATACAGTTGTGTAACTAAACTTACTATAACAGTGGATGTTTGAATGATGATAGCTGCAGTATCCTTAGCTATATGGGCTATATCCTGCCAAGTATATAACAACTGGCCTGCTTCCAAAGCTGCAATAATAATTTTCTTGGGGATTGCTGCATGAAGCAGCTCACAGCTAATCAGACATGTAGCAGGCATCTCATAGTGCCAGCATACCTTGCAAACAACTGCACAAATAAACAGAAGTGCAGGATTGGATGACATGCAGTGCTAAACTGTTGCGTACAGTAAAGCACTTTACTTATGTGACAAATATCACTGCTATGACAGACTAGCACAACCTAGTCAGTGTGTGCCACATGCACAATGCAGTAGCATATAGCTGCATGACATACTCATACTGCACAAAATAGGCACCAGTTTAGAACAATGTGCATATGCACAGGAAAAGTGTCAATCCTCTTCATCACATAAATGGGGAGGAAACAGGATCTATAAGAAAAAAGGAAAGGGGAAAACAGCAAGCAGAGGTAAACACACAAGGATATGAAAGAGGAGGAAGTTAGGGTAAATTATATTTTGAGGGGAAAAACTCCTTTTTGTAGGGAAGTTAGTGAGGGATGGCTGTGGATGGAATAGAGGGAAAAGGATATGTAGGAAGGGCAGTGAGAACACAAACAAATAGGGCAACATGCATACAAATGTTAGGGAGGAGAGTGGGTGGAGACATAAATGTGTGGACAAGTTGTGATGGGGGGGTTGGGCAAGGAGCAACGATTGAGGAATGATATACAAGGCAAAGAAAACACCAGGATGGGGATAGGGTGGGGTCCTGACATATCAGGATGCCATGCTAACCAACAGAGAAACAAACCCAGGCATCATTTACCTGGGTGACCAATATTATGGGACAGTTGTTCCCCTAGCAGCCCAATGGATGGAGGCCTGTTGGCCACATAACTTGATTAGCCATGCTAGAAGTTGAGCTACATTACTGAGTCAGGCATCCAGTTGACAGTGCATCTCAGTACCAAACAGCCTCCACATCTATTGCCAGAAGACCAGGGTAGGCCCCTATAGTCCACTTTCAGGCAGTAGCCTTCAATCTGTTCCTGAAAAGCAGAGTTAGAGTGTACTAGTGAATCCTCCAAGCCACCTCAAGCAGGGGGACAATGGTCTCCCTGCTGATATGCAGATGTGGCAGGCACTGGTGACCCAGCCTCACAGTGTATGGTCAATGCAGATCACACTGACTGTGGCCTCACCTCCTTCTCTTCCACTTCTGTACCTGCAGAAGTATAACAAAATAGGGAAAATGATTACAGAAACATACTACAGACAGAATTGCAATGGTACAGTGGGCTGGCGCAGATGTTGTACAAACACCAATGGCTTGAGAGGTGCTTCCACTTTCAAAGAGATCCAACTATATTCTCTGCTGTTACTGCAAAACAAGTATGCCCTCTTAAGTATACACATTCTTGACTTAAAATAGTAGAAGATAACAGTACTGAAAAAATAAATTAAACACTTACAGGGCATTTCAGTTTCTCCCTCTCTTTCTTCTGAACCTCTGCTTTCCACTGGTGAAGCAGTACAGGGTGGTACTGCTTCAGGTCACTGTATCTATGAAGACACTGCTCCCCAGAATGGGTGACTCCAGTGCATCACTCACTATTTTATCAAGTTTGTGCAAGGCCCTTCATACTGGCTCAGCAGGCACTCCCTGAAGTTCCTATAAAGAAAGAACAGGAAAATTCTGCTTTCCCTGGCAGATCATGCTGGTGCCCTAGAATCCCTAATGGCTGAAGTATCCACAGTCTAGCAAATAAACGTAAACTTGCAGGGCAAAATGCTAGCCTTGTTTGCACAGATGCAACATTGGTGAATCATATGTTGAACAACTTAGCACTGTACCCTCACAGTTCTACAGGCAAAACCATCTCATATGCATGAGCATACTCGTCACAAAATTTAGTGTGTGTCATGATGTGCATGGCTAACACCAACACATTGTGGTAGATTATAGCTCATCAGCAGAGATTCACAGACAGTGGCACTAACTGGCTTCATTAGCATAGTTAAACATTCTAAAAAATATACTGCTACTAAACAACAAACCATTTGGTTTACCCAGCTCCACAGACATAATTCTATCTGCACAGCTATTCACTTGATAACCAAACATAAACTTCTTAGGTGTCTCGTACAGCCTCCCCAGCCCTGTCTGCTTCTTTGCATTAACTAGAGGAATTCCATTAAACTTCAGTAAGAACTTCCATTAAAAAAAGAACTGAAACTACCTCATTTAATAATGTTTCACATTTTTTTCTTACATTCACTCTCAACACATATTACACAGTATGTTAGAGTATAATATCACAATTTTTGCTATTAAATTTGAATAGAAAAAGGGAATAATAATTTGTCAGATGAGGTGTAGAGTGAAATCCAATTGCTATTTCATGGGCTAATCTCAGAGAGAGTGGAGATCCCCTCCCTCCAAAACTCCCAATCTGACTGCCCAGAAATTAGCAGACGCTATGCAATTACCTTAACACTTTGAACAACATTATAACCCTCTAGTTAAAAGCATTTAAACCAGCCTACAGTCAAGATTAATTTAAAGAGCAGTCAGACAGCTGTGGACATACTCAGATGAATAAACCATGGGAAGGGCAGTATTTACATCCTAAAATGCATCTCTAAGATAGTATTTAGGGGTAAAATACTCTCTGAATCACTCATCCCAAAAGCAAAATATAAGTGTATGTATGAACCCTCAGTAGTCAAATGCAAGGCCAAAATATATGAGGAAAGGAGGGATATTTCTGAAGTGGACTATCCAAGAAAAGTATGATTAAGGTCGCCTTTAGACAAGGACCTGAGTCTGTACATGGTTCCCAAATGCCAGTCTCCAAGGTGGGTAATTTCAACCATCATCATACTCTTGGTACAGGGATAAGTCAGTACTTTCTCCTTCCTACATCTGCTGGTGGCTGGATTGAATCAGTGGCACATATAACAGTGTTTCATACTAAGCACCTTTCACACAGAGTAAAGACAATGTCAATGTGATCTTGGCAAATAACCCAGTACCAAGATGAATACTAAAGGCTCTGCTTATTTATGCATTACAAATGGAACATTTTCCATACAGACCTGGAATGTGAGAATGGAAGAAAAGAACTGGGAGGTTCAGGGAACTATGCATCTTTGACTAGTGTTGCTCATTATCACATAACATCACAATGTAAGATTGCATCCCCTGAATGCAGGAATTTCAGAGAAAGAAATGATGAACAGGAAAGAAGAAAGGATTAATCCAGTTGCAGACCAAAATATGTGTGTCCTCAGTGTTTGCTTAGGCATATACTCACCATATTGTTTGCTCTTTGAGGCTAGAGCTGGTGCATTCTGGGATGAACAACCCTGCAGTAATATAGAGCTAGACAATCACCCAATGGTCACTGCATGCGGTACTCCCTTTCTCTATGTTGCAGCAATATCAGAGTTGATTGCATAAAGGGAGTGCAGGGGACAGAGTTCCCATATTTGGAATAGGATTGACTCCCACTAAACATCAGAATTCTCTACTGAAGCAACTATTTCCAAATGACTGTCAAATTTTACCAAAAGCCAAGCAAATAGACATTGAAGACTCTAGTAAAGGTGACTTGTGCAGTGGGTAAATACCGAGGTTTCCTATTCTGCTATTACAAGCTATTTTTTTCTCCCTCATCCTCCATACACCTTGGAATGACACCCACCATGATACTGCATGCTTGACTCCACTTTATGCTCTATTCAGTAAGAGAGAGCAATGTGAAAAGAGGAAGCAAAAACTACAGTATACAGAGAAATATGTACTGACCTAAATTCACCTGCAGATGTGAGATGGAGGGCTGTCAGGATGCAGGGGGGGAATAAACACCCATGGCAGAAGCCTCCCTAGCAAGTCAGCTGATGTAATGACACCATACTTGCCATATACAACTTCAGGGTTCTTCTGTGTTGGTTAAATGGAAGAATTTCAAAGAGAGAAAATGAAGCATCATAGCAGGCCACACCTGAAGAACGGCCAAAAGGCAAGAGCTCATATCTACTTCTATAACAGTGAAGTGCCAAAGGAAGCCCAACTCCTGGAATTTCAGTCTGGAGTTTAATGCCCTGGTGAAGGTGTAAACCAATGACAAGTGACCATAGCACAAAATGTACACAAAGGAGACACAACTGAAGAAAACAGTGGAATATGTTATGTGCCTGGTGGACTGGAATTTGACAACAATACTTTCCAATAGGTGGTATGTTATTCAATGACAAAACAGTGCAGTTAGCAATCCTCCTCAAAAGGTTTGTTCAGTGACTGCATGCTGCTCCCTCTCTGGTGCTGAGGACAAGAGCAGGTGTTTTCTCTTACCAAACTTATGGATCCACTTTAGGCAAATGCAGTCCAAAAGTCCAGGGTGTAAATGTACTCTCTCCCCCAACTGCGTCTGCCCCCAGAAATAAAACAGGGATACAAATGGACTTGTTTAAGGACTCTATGGTGCTATGAGCTGTGGTAATGTCTACCAAGGAAGCATATCCTCAAAGAGACAAACTTTGGAAGTGCTAAACCAGCACCTTCAAAAGAATAATGGTAGAGTGTTAGTCATGCAGTTAAGGTCACAAAAACAAGATTATTGGTGGATGAAAATAAAGAACCCCTCTGGAGGATGGCTTAATCAGCTGGTGTTGGAAAAACAATTCTGCCCTTCACTGTCATGATTGACAGAGGGATCACCAAAATATATTCTGCCTATGAAATAACTGAGATCCATATGCAGTTGCCTAATGTAAGGTAATATTAACTGCAAAGTGAATGCATCTCCACCTGAATGATAAATGATTTCCTGGTGCTTTCTCACTTCTGAGACTCCTGCTAAAGTCCTGATGGGAGCAGGGAAGCTAACTGAGAAGTCAAATATGGAAGTGGAATTACATGTCTTCCCAAATCTGGAGAACTTCTTGGATTGGATTGTAATAACTTCCTGCACTGACAGGGATCCAAGTGCTTAAAACTACACAATTATCGACCACCAAGTAGCAATATGGATAACTCTTGCTTTTCCTCTTCTTTGGATTTTGTGATTACACACAGAAACAGTAGAAAGGAGACAGCATGGGAGAGAGAAACAACTCATTCATCATAAACTCCTTGCTCAGATCAAATTAATAAAATTTGGGAATGGCAGCATTCTCCCAAGTAGTACACAGGTTGATCTCCAGGGTGTTCAACTCCCAAAAGACCCTTTCAAAAGACGATTCCTAAATCCTCAGTTCCAGTACAAGGCTGGAGCTGTGGCTCAAAGAATCTGACAGCTCATTCATCCTGAGATGTGTGCATCAGTAATTGCGATATCCCTGTGCGTACGTCCCACAGCCACACACAAAACCTCTCTGCATAGGGGTACAAATGCATATTGGCCTTGATCAAATCCCAGATTATGGGCTGACTGTCATACTGCAACAGGAGGGTCTACCATCTCAGCTCTTCTTTCATAGTTTTCAAGGTAAGAAACATTGTCAAGCGCCCATGCTGGCTTATATTGAGCCTCTTTATGGTGGTTCCACTTCTTCAAAGTCATGGAGGAAGTAAGGTGAGATCCTCAACCTACTAATGACGTGTCCATCATTAGGATCTGCAATGGGTTCAGCCGCAGGAAAAGAGGACCCAAAGTAAGACTGGTCAAGGCAGTTCACAATCCAAGAACTCAGTGAAAAAGATCTTATGCCAAAAGATCCATGAATAGCTGGTGGTTCTGTAACCACTGACACCTCACCATCCACTGCAAAAACATCTTCAGGATTGCAAACATAACTGCAAAGATCACCACCACTATCAAATACAGAAGCTGCAGGAGGGTCTAAATCTGCACTCTACACTTGATTCTTAAATAGAATGTGAGAAATGATGCTCTGGGCCCTCTCTGCAGGCTGAAACAGCAGACAACAAGGATTGCCCATCTTGCACCAATGAAGACCATACTCTGGTTCAGGATCACAGAGGGCTTCTCCCAATTTACGGAAAATCCCATGGCTTGCAAACATGGAGCTTCCATGTCTAGGATGCAAGCAGGGTCCATCAACATAGGGGACAGGGAACAAGGAGTCAGTGGTTAGTCTGGAAAACACTCAAAGGTTAACTGCAATGCCAGCAACACAGTAAACATTCAAAGTGTGGCAGGCACATTAAAAATTACCATTTAATGATGTTTACGCATAGTGAACCAAAAGGAAATTCCTGTAAAAACATTATAACAAAGTTTTTGTCATGCTTAGCAAAAGCAGCCAGCTGCTGTGACAGCACTGACTTAAAGACTGCCTCAAAAGTCACAATCTAGAATGATATCGGGAATGTCCTTTTTAAGGTGCTGAGATCCTGGAAGGGACAGGCATCTCCCATTCCCTTCAAAATCCACAACCAGAGGAGCAGCTAAATTCATTGCCTTTTTTTAAATGAAAGACAGTCTGTAAAGTTCTCTTAAGATGACGATTCTCAAGAGTTTTGTAGAGAGAATTTGGTCACTGAATGGTATTCATTTTTGAGAAAAAAGGGATCTCAGAGGTTAAAATATACCATCTGTGATAGTGTCAAGAACCAGTGGTATCAAGTGATGGCACTGCTGTCAAATACAGAACCAGCCACCCACCCATAGACAGTCCAGGACTGTAATCAGCACCTCAGCTGCTGGACTGGGGAATTACCTTTCCGAATCATTTGGCTGGTACTGCAGCAGCAGGCAATGTAACCTGATCATGAAGGTTCTTCTCATTTTGCAGGGAAGAATTCTGTGTTTTAAAAAAAATGGGAAGATCTAGAAAAAGCAGAAGGGACTAGGAATTGTTGAGGTGTCATCTGTGGTCAATGTCTGTTTCCTCTCCTGGGGGCCTCAACCATATCCTGAAAGGCCAATCCAAAAAGTATCTCTTCCTGGAAAATAGCATCCCATGGAGGGCATTCTGCTAGAGCTTATATGTAAAAGAGGATATCTACAGACATTCCATTCTATACCGAACATAATACAGCATCAACACAAACAAAGGTCCAGTGAACTACACAAAAATTCCACTATACTGTCAATTACAATGGTTTAAATGAACTCTTCACTGACTTCTAATCAGAAGGTGCAAGCTTACCCAGGGAATGATCCACCAAAAAAGATAGGAGTCTGCAGAGGTAAAGAATGGATTTGAGTTCCAATGTGACACAAACAGCTTCTTGCTCACTCTGTCTAAAATCATGGACTCCTTAACAGGTGTTTACCTGGAAAAGTACTGTCATTTTTGAGATCTATGCCAAACCAAATAGATCACAGAGGAGTCTGGCTTAGAATGCTTAATCATGATCTCACTATGCAAAATTGGAGAATCTGATTTCTTGAAAGTGAAAGAAGCAGAATATGGATGTTTTCAGGCTGCAGAAGTATCATCCTTCAGAACAGACTTAATGGATGGGATGGATGACCCAGGCTCTTTTTCTTCCTTCTTAGCTAGACACTTTCAGAGATCATCTAAGGGGAGGAACAGAAGTGAAGTTCAGTGGATGAAAGATTTCATCAAAATGACTGAGGGGTTGACTGGAGAGGAGGGAGCTGAAGGGAAAGAGGACTCACAGTCCTTATTAGTCTGTGTTGCAAAGGGCTCTTTCTACTCAACAGTCCTCTTACAATGAAAAATAGTAAGAATACCCCTTCCCAAACAGTTTGAGGATGGACAGGCTTGCTTGCACCCACCTGAAACAAATGGATTTGAGCAAATACAACTCAAGTGCGGAAAGCTGGGTAATGCTAATCTCATATGGGGAAAGTACTGATTAGACAGAATGCTGGTACTGAAAAGGCCATTTAACTGTGGGTGCAATACTGCATCTGCAAGGACAGGTACACATGCGAATGCCCAATATCTGGTCCTGTCCTGTGAACCATACTGATACAGGAAAACCCAATAGAGGGGGCCAGAACATGCATATCTATAAAGGAGTCATTGGCCCCAAATGCAACCATCAAGTACATACTGTGGCACTTCATGGACTACTCCATGAATACAGGTTGCATGTTGGCATACTCTGACTGCTGACTGCTCAGCTATAGGGAGGTAGGTGAGGACACCCCAGTAAGCAACTCACAAGAGCTTTTGGGGGTGCATGTCCTTCAATCATTGTTTTGTTTGCTGATAACAGGTGCAAGTTCAACAATTAACTACCTGAGAGGGAGCAGACAGCACATGTGGACAAGGCCAGCTTGATGGCAGCTTAAACTGGAGGGTGATGTAACGATATCCCTCATATTCTTTTGCCTATTCTCAAAACTCTGACATGTACCTTAGATCATGAGAGAGACCCTTGTGCAATAGGCATCCTCCATCATTGCTATCTTAGAAGTAAGGTAGCTCTAGTTTTTTTGTTCATGTTTCATCTTTAGGTAACTGAGATGAGTCTCTGCCATTAAAAGCAGTACTTGACATCATGCTCCTTGGAAAGGCAGCTGGTATAGTTTTTTGTGAACTCTGGGTCATGAAATGACAGCCATGAAAATACTATAACATTTACAGATACTTAGACACAGAATGCTGTAACTTTTTGACAACAAACATTTAAATAAACTGAGGACGTGAGCTGTGCAAGCATAAAAGAAATTAGTGGATTTGGGCTTTGACATACTAAATTCACTATGATATAATGGAGTGCGCCAGCAGGAAGCATGCATGCCCCTGATTAAACAGAAGTCAGATTACTCATGCAGTCAAACAGTTACACAGCCTTATTCCTCTATAACACTGAGCAGGAATTTAATAAGCGCTTCTCTGTAAAGCTCAATCTTTGAGGTCTTGGTAAGTGCATGGGCGACTTCTCTACAACTATATGCTTAACTTCCACATACATAAAATACACTAAATCAAATATTTTCTTTGTAGTGTTTGAACAAAACATATCATGTATCACAATAGCAACTACTTACCTCAATAATATCTAATGCTTTATTGGAGACATTGTGGATCTCAACATTCTTGTCATGCATTAAATTTATAAGATAAACTGGAACCTCTAGGTGAAATAGTTAAGGAGAAAACAGGAAATAGAAACAAAGAAGGAACAGTACTCTAAGCATGTATAGATCACTGAAATGTTTAACAAAACCAAAAAAGTATTTATGCGGTAGTCTAAGAAAGAACTATGGCCCTGGTGGTCATTGTAAAAAGAGCAACTGTAAAAATGTGTAAATCCAATGTATTCAATAGTTGATTAAGTCTACCTTGGTCCTGGGCAGTTTTCAGGCCATGGGCTCCCTCCAACATACACATACACTTTTTTTACCACAGAAAAATACACAAGCCTCCGGATTCTCTAAAGCTTGCACAGCAGTATGTCTGCAGTGCGATCCAGGAACAGCCTGCAGGGGCGTTCACAAGCTCTCATGCACTAATCCTGCACGGACTAAACCCTTGTATGCAAATCATCCCATTTGCAGGAGAAATCTATGCAAATGAGGTGATTTTGCAATCCAGGAAGCTTGCAACCATCCGTGCAGGACTAGTGCTATCTGGAGAAATGTACTCTGTTAGTAACAGAGTACATTTCTGCAAAATCCAAAATGGAGCTGTGACAGCGCCAAATAAAGGCTGCATATCATGTAGTAAGCATGCCAATGGCCAAGTTTAAGGCCATTGGCATTGCAAACAGTAAAAAAAAATAAAAAAAAAAAAAACAACTTTTATTTTTTAGCCGATCCTGGCTGTTTAAGCGTAGGGCAGCTACGTGCAAATGGGATTGGGAGCAAAATAATAAAATGAACCTAAATTAAGCATTCTAACTAAAATCAGTATTCTGCCATTCAAGTCAATGGCAGGCAGAAGACAACATGGCCAGTGAGTAGTGGTTACTAAGGGGTGAGGCTCACTGTGAGACATGTAACTATGCATTAGCAGGCAATCCTATGCAAATGAGGGGAAGGACAGTGAATCACAGTTTTCCTCAGCATGTGAGTCAGGTCCCAACAGTGTAAGAGTAGAAATAGCTTGGTACAAGCCTAGGAGTTAGGTGACATCATGGGGGGCTGTCAGGCATACTATAAGCAGATTGGAGCCCTGTGGCTCGGGTTTGCTCCTAGCTTAGCACAGCTAAGCTAGGGAGTGTGTCTAAACCTGCCTAGCACTCTTTACAATGCCTAAGCGGGTGTGCACACTGTGCACCGGGTTTTAAAGGCAGAAAATAAAAGTTAAACCAGGAAATAGCAGCAGTGTGCACATTTGTGCACTCTGTTTGTGCGGCGCACCCCATGCTTAAACAGGAAGGCAATGGGAAGGGAAAACAGCAGTAGGAAGGTAACCAAGGAGAACTAGCATAGCTGGCAGGTGAAATGTATCAGAATCAGCCAATTACACAGGCAGCAGACCAGACCAGCCGAGAACACTACTATAAACTATGCAAACACCTTCCCCACTGGTTTTTCCCACACTCTATACCACTGGTGTATACAAGCAGGGAAATTTTAACAAACAAACCTACAAAATGAGAAGGGCTGCAGCAGGCAACATAGAACAACATGTGCAAGAGGCTGAGGGTGGTGAGGATGTGAAGTCGGCTGATCAACCCACAGTGAGGAGATGGAGAAGAGTGTACAGACCCAGGGTAACCTACCAGGGTCTACATGAGCTGGAGACTTGCAGCAAATTATTGAGCTGTGCCGGCCACACCTGACACACCAAACTGATCGAGGGGAACCTATCCCAATGGATACCAAGGTATGTGTAGGCCTAGGAATACTAGCCACAGGTACCTCCCAAAGCTCAACTAGGGATATCATGGGAATCTCACAGGCATCAGCATCCAGAGTATTCCACCAGTTCCTGGATGCCATGTCAGCACATGCCAGTGAGCATGTATATTTCCCCAACACCCGTGAGGTGTTGGCCAGCAATATGCATCTCTTTCACCAAATAGCAGAATACCCTGAGGTAGTGGGTGCTATAGACTGCACGCACATCACATAAGCATCAAAGCCCCACCTGGTGATCAGGGTAGGGCCTACATCAACAGCAGGGGCGTCCCCTTCACCAACTGCCAGGTTGTCTGTGATGCCCAGAGCATTATAATGAATGTGTGTGCTGGCTGCCCTGGAAGCTATGACGATTCCCACATATGGCATCTGACGCAGCTGTACCAGATATTTGCCAAGGGGACATCCCCTATGGTCACCTAGTGGGGGATGCTGGTTACACAATGGAGCAGTGGCTGATGACACCCATCAGAAATGCACACACACCTGAACAAGAACGCCATAATGAGGCACATGCACAGACCAGACTTATAATAGAGCATGTGTTTGGGATGCTCAGATCACGGTTCTGGTGTCTGGACACATTCGGTGGAGCCTTGCAGTACTCACCAGTTATATGTACCCAAACTATTATGGTATGCACCATGCTGCACAATATGATCCTGCGGAAACAGCTGCAGCAGGAACAGCATGGGGCAGGGCCACACAGCCCCCCACCAATACCAAGGTCTGCAGAGGCACACAGTGACTTGGAGGAGGAACAACCTGAGCCTGCCCCAGTAGGCAGATGGAGGTGTACCCAGTATGCCGAGGCTGCGGCAAAGACACAATGCATAGCACATACACTGACACAGTAGGGACCTAGGGAATGACACCTCTCTCTGACTCACACATACAAGTAAAAGGGATGCCAAACATGACACTACCTGTGCTCAACCATGTATAGGGAGTGTACTATGTGCATCCGACATAGGCAGCCCTCCAGCACCATCCTCAAGTCTGGCACACCCTCAAGGTAAGTCAATCAACCTACCAATTGCCAAATGGAGCAGAATGTGTCGTAACTTGTATCTATGGTATGGATGTGAGCATGCCAAGGGAATTGGGTGGCTGAATGTTATGGCAGCAGACAGTAGACACCCATAGTGGCACCATGACATCTATAACACATATTGGAGTCACCATAGTAGCCGGAACTACACGGTGACAAAACCCACGGCAGGAAATGTGTTGAGCGACATGTGTGTCCATATGACTCACACATGCTAGTCAGGGCAGTTCACATACCCAACAACAGACAGCAGGACAGGTGTAGACAAACCCAAACAGAGCCTGTGCTATGGCCCCTGAATGATGACTATGGTTAACCTCCCCCCCAGGCCTACCCAGACAGACTACAGCAGGACAGGCAGTGGGATGTTAGTTCTGAAGGGTAGGAAGTCAGACATTAATATTTAGGGCAACCAAAGCTACAATCTGTAGTACACTGGTATGCCTCTAGTCAGTATGATAAGTAAGTATACACAATGAAATGGAGCACCCGACATGCCAGTACAGTCATAGCAAATGTGTACAAGTGTCAGGTGTGCCCCCCCATCCTACGTAGTCATGTAATAACAGCCAGGTGTGCCCCCCCCCCAATCCTGTGTAGAAATGCAGAAGTAGACAGAGGTGCCCCCCAACCTACGTAGTAATGTAATAACAGTAGGGTGCCCCCCAATCCTGTGAGGAAATGTAGAAATAGTCAGGTGTGCCCCCCATCCTACGTAGAAATGTAGTAACAGTCAGGCGTGCCCCCCATCCACGTAGAAATGTAGTAACAGTCAGGTTTGCTCCCCCCCAATCCTGTATACAAATGTAGAAATAGTCAGGTGAGCCCCCACCCTACATAGTAACGTAATAACAGCCAGGTGTGCACCCCCCAATCCTGTGTAGAAATGTAGAAATAAACAGGTGTGCCCCCCACCCTACATAGTAATGTAATAGTCAGGTGTGCCCCCCCAATCCTGTGTAGAAATGTAGTAACAGTCAGGTGTGCTCCCCCCAGTCCTGTGTAGAAATGTTGAAATAGTCAGGTGAGCCCCCCTCACCCTACGTACTAACGTATTAACAGTCAGGTGAGTTCCTCCCAATCCTGTGTAGAAATGTAGAAAAAGTCAGGTGTGCCCCCCAGCCTATGTAGAAATGTAGTAACAGTCAGGTGTTCCCCCTCAATCCTGTGTAGAAATAGTCAGGTGAGCCCCTCCACCCTACATACGTAATAACAGTTAGGTGTGCCCCCCAATCCTGTGCAGAAATGTAGAAATAGTCAGGTGTGCCCCCCAATCCTGTGCAGAAATGTAGAAATAGTCAGGTGTGCCCCCCCATCCTATGTAGAAATGTAGTAACAGTCAGGTGTCCCCCCCCAATCCTGTGTAGAAATGTAGAAATAGTCAGGTGAGCCCCTCCACCCTATGTACTAATGTAACAACAGTCAGGTGTGCCCTCCAATCCTGTGTAGAAATGTAGAAAAAGCCCCCCATCCTACGTAGAAATGTAGTAACAGTCAGGTGTGCACCCCCCAATCCTGTGTAGAAATAGTCAGGTGAGTCCCCCACCCTATGTACTAACGTATTAACAGTCAGGTGTGCACCCCCCCAATCTTGTGTAGAAATGTAGAAAACGTCAGGTGCACCCCACCATCCTATGCAGAAATGTAGTAACAGTCAATGTCAAATGCTCGATGGATACCCTGCAGAAACAGCATGCTACCTGTCGGTGTACAACATAAAGGTCAGCACTGCAGTACAAACTTCCTGGACTCGATCCACACATTAAATACAGATAAATACTGGGCATGCACACACTTAAATACATGAAGGCCATGTCTCCAAACACCAGTGGACCAGACATATCTGGCAGTCACAGTTGTTAGTGCAGTCACTCGTCAGTATGCACCACTCATGTCTTGCACACACAGTGGATAGGAATACAGAGATATATGTAAGGACAACACACTATAATAAGCCAAAGGAAGACATACATAGATGTGTGGAAGAGGGATACTGTGGCAAGGAGCCATCCAGGCCTGTCCCACCCAGTACACAGCCAAAGGCCTCCAACCACGAGGTTCAGATGTCACTCACTGCAGATACCAGCCACCAGTATCCATCAACATTACAGACTATGCGGTGCACGTGCTAGCTGTGCAACATGACTGTACAAGGAAGTAGTCATCTAGCAGCTGTATACACATACCTGTGAAATATGACGCTGTGTGTGCCCGCATGTGGCGTGTCAACCTCTAGATGAATGGTTATAGCCCATGCACACACACACTGCCCTCCCCATAGCCCTACTATGACAAGCCTGCTGAGGTCATCCACTGTGAAATACACCTTTGGGAGAGTTGTAGCCCAGTAATCTCTGTGGCGCGTCCCATACCTTCGTACTGCTGTAGTCTGATAAAATAGTTAAGTAGGAGTTCAAATCCCAGACATAGCAAGTGTGTGTGTGTGTGTGTGTGTGTGTGTGTGTGTGTGTGTGTAGACAGCAATGCTTTTTAGGGTAGTCACACTCCCTACAATTGAAATGCTTTACTTTGGTAAGGCTGCTGATTTCATCCACCTAGAAATACAACTCTGGGAAGGTTGTATCCCAGTAATCTCCATAGCGCATGCCATAACTGCATACTGCTGTAGTGTGATAAAATAGTTAGGGAGTTCTAATCCCAGCCTTAGCAACTGTGTGTGTGTGTGTGTGTGTGTGTGTGTCTGTCTGTGTAGAAAGCAATGCTTTTTAGGATAGTCACACTTGTTCTACTTTGGTAAGGCTGCTGATGTCATCCACCTAGAAATACATCTCTAGGAAGGTTGTAGCTCAGTAACCTCTGTAGCGCATGCCATAACTGCATACTACTGTAGTGTGATAAACTAGTTAGGGAGTTCTAATCCCAGCCTTGGAAACTGTGTGTGTGTGTGTGTGTGTGTGTGTGTGTGTGTGTGTGTGTGTGTGTGTGTGTGTGTGTGTCTGTCTATCTCTGTCTGTGTAGAGAGCAATGCTTTTTAGGGTAGTCACACTCCCTACAATTGAAATGCTCTACTTTGGTAAGGCTGCTGATGTCATCCACCTAGAAATACATCTCTGGGAAGGTTGCAGCCCAGTAATCTCCATAGCACGTCCTATAACTGTGTACTGCTGTAGTATGATAAATTAGTTAGGTAGGTGGGTGTTCAAATCCCAGACATAGCAAGTGTGTGTGTGTGTGTGTGTGTGTGTGTGTGTCTGTCTGTCTCTGTGTAGAGAGCAATGCTTTTTAGGGTAGTCACACTACATACAATTCGAATGCTATACTTTGGTAAGGCTGCTGATGTCATCCTCCTAGAAATACACATCTGGGAAGGATGTAGCCCAGTAATCTCTGTAGTGCATGCCATAACTGAGCACTGCTGTAGTGTGATATAAAACCCTGGTAGGGTTCTATTCCCACCCATGGCAGTTCTGGATGTTGTGTGTGCATTTCAATGTCTGTGTAGGGAGCAATGCATTTTTGGCTAGTCACACTCACTATAATTCAAATGCCCTACTTTGGCAATCCTGCTGTCATTCACTGTGAAATACACCTTTGGGGAAGGAATTTCCCAGTAATCCCTGTGGTGCATCCTATAACAGCTTCATGCTGTATTGTGATATAAATCTATGTTAGGGGTTCTATACCCACACATGTCACATGTGGTTGTGGATGTTTTGTGTATATTTCAATGTCTGTGTAGGGAGCAGTGCATTTTAGCCTAGCCACATTCACTACAATTCGAATGCCCTACTTTGGCAATCTTGCTGTCATTCACTGTGAAATACATCTTTGGGGAAGGAGCTCTCCAGTAATCCCAATGGTGCATCCTATAACAGCTTCATGCTGTAGTGTGATATAGACCTCTGTTAGGGGTTCTATACCCACACATCGGTTGTGGATGTTGTGTGTGTGTTTCAATGTCTGTGTAGGGAGCAGTGCATTTTAGCCTAGCCACATTCACTAGAATTCGAATGCCCTACTTTGACAATCCTGCTGATGTCATCTAATGTGAAATACACCTTTGGGGAAGGAGTACTCCAGTAATCTCTGTGGCGCATACTATGACTGCGTACTGCTGTAGTGTAATAAAATAGGTAGGAGTTCTAATCCCAGACATGACGCGTGTGTGTGTGTGTGTGTGTGTGTGTGTGTGTGTGTGTGTGTGTGTGTGTGTGTGTGTTTGTAACTCGTATCCTGTGTGGAGGTGGTTGTGAGTGTGTAATAAATGGGCCCAACATGGAGAGAGTTTTGCAGATTTCTTATATGGTGGCCCTAGCATATATAACAATGTCCACTGTACAGGGATAACAGATGTGAAATAGCCGAGAGGCTGGCGTGCAGATCCATACCCATACATGTGACATCAAGGCCAGACAAACAAACTTAGCAACCCTAGTATTAGCTAGACAACACTCACAGCCCATGTCTCATACACACACACACACTTGCCTAGGCAACAGCCGCTATGTTGGTAGTACACTGCATATTGCCCACTGATAGTAACTATGGAGTGATTGCAGTGGCCTACAGATGGCATGGCACCCTGTCCATCTGTCCAATAGGCACGTACATGTAGACAGTGCACCTTCCCCATGTTCCCCACTGGACACCTGCAACACCTGTGGTGCCATCAAATGTGACCCACAAAGGACATACCATGCCTGAAAACCTGCCCTGTATGGACAGATGCCACTGACACCAGAGAATACCATTAGCATGCCATCAATGTAGGTGCAGGGTAAACCTGCTGTCCGTTACCAGTTTCTGCAACATGAGGCCAGGACTGGCACATCTGATGATAATCTGTGTACACAAGGGCCAGACACTCCAGGTATAGTTCCACATGTCACTGTACATGCATGTTGGAGGTGTGCGCATCACAGACACCGTCCACATCATGGACTAAGGAAAACATAAATGGCAATCAATGCACAGCATTGCCCACACGCATTAGTCACCCAGGTGACTGGATGGTGAATACAATACACACCTGTGTGGGCAATTCCAGAATCTACACCCCTGAGCCGCAGACCACTGTCATGTAGCCTGATGCCAAGGTGTACCCATCACCTAGCATTGTATAGCTGTCTGGCACAGTTCACCACTACACACCCGTGAATAAATGCACCCATGCATGTTAGTACTGGCACCGTGTGTGTGTGTGTGTTGTATGATGCGTGTGTTCACATTCACACTCACTACAACCCCCATTGGCATACTGCAGCATGCTGTCTGATGTCAGACACCTCCTCATACCCTTTGACAATATAACCTCTGTATGACCCCTGTGGTGCATGTGATACCTGCACAGTAATCTGTTGTGGAAATCTAACTAATGATGGGTTGTATTCCTGGCCCTGCCAAGTGTGTCAATGTGTGTGCGTCCCTGTGAGAATGTGGCTGTATTGATGCTGGCACCTGTTCATGTGGACAGGCACGTGTACTACACTTACCATATAGCTACCATATCCCTGTTGCAGATGTCACTCACCATCACATATACATTCTGAGGGCTCCACAACATGTAACCTACGTGGCGCATCCAATAACTGCATAGAAATGTGATAGCACTACATAGTCATCAGGGGGTTTGATACCCTGTGCTGGTAGGTGTGTGACACAAACATGCTTAAGTTTTACTCTTCCACCCCTCCCTGACTTGTCTTTGCCTCTGTATGCCTCTCTCACTCCCTCTCTGGTGGATGTGGAGACCTACACCTAATTTGCTTAGGCAGCAGCATGTGTATTTTAAGTGATGCTCATAATCAGCTGATGGCCTCTGCACGAATTCCAGCCCTCCCATAACTGATTGCATGTGGAACAGCTGTGGTAACATTCCCATAGCCAATTACATGGAAACACATTCCAACATCAAGGAACATCATGTTGGTGTTGGCCCTTTTCATTCACTGTGAGCAGGAACTAGATCTGTTATTTGACAAACAGCATCTCAGATGGATTGGGGATTTACCTCTAACAACATACGCTATGGAAACAGGGCAACACACAGGAGGGGGACGTGCCTGATCTGACTACAGACTGTAAGTGCTGCTATACTGCATTTGGAGTAATGTTGGTTTAACAGTGTGTGTGTGTGTGTGTGTGTGTGTGTGTGTGTGGATATGGCTGTCCTACGTGTTTTAATACCTGCCATGTCAGTTCTATGTTTATGATGAATCCCCATCTGTAGGATGATCTGCAGACTGGGCATTCTGTTGTGCCTTTCGTGTCATGTGTTACCCACAGAGCATCTATCTGTGAACTGCAGATGGCAGAGTGAGGACTGCAGTCTGTAGATGGTGAAAGCTGTGACAGTTACTGACTTCACATCCCTCATAGGACATATGTTGCAACAAACCCTGTTACAACAGTAAATGTATGAGGTTATCACAGCAACATGTCAATATTGGCCCTGTATATGTGCTTCCAGCCACAACTCTGTCAACCTTTGTACATATATCATGCATTAAGAGGTGCATATGTGCTATACACCATAATTAGAGTCATCATATCTGATAAGGCAGTGAGATAGACTGCTACACATTTTATGTACAGTAGGGGTTATATTTGATGACATAACCTGGACATTCTATGTTATTTGTATAGTACTGAGGACTGTGTACTTATGCTGAATGTCGACAGTGTGTGTATTGTTAATATGTACTTTGGCCTGTGTACAGACTGTGGTAGATGTCATCCCGTCCTATCTGATGTTACATGCTGCTTCACTGTATGTTATCGTATTGGATTACATGTTTGTAAGGCCATACACACACATGTCCCATACCACAGACAGACATCAGACCTAACTGTGTAGCAGCCCAGTATATGTAGGGTTAGTCTGTGAGTGGCACATATGAGGATGGTGATGAACAGATAGTCCATATGTTGTAATATTATGCTAGCTTACCATATGTGACTGTGGCTGTGTTCACATTGGTTGTGGTTATGCACTTTCACACAGATGTATCTTACCCTGTGCTGTGACATGCCTGTAGAGCCGGCATTATATGCAGGTACATGTGCATTCCCCCATAGGAGATGTAGGCTAATGTTGAGCCAGTTTGCCTGTAGCCTGCACAGTGCATTGTTACATGCCTAGCAATTTAGTGTACTTACCCAGTGAGATGTCATGTCCAGATTGCCAGATGTACTGCTGATGGGCCTCCCGTAACAGTCATATATGTCAGAGCAGTGGGATGCTATACAGATGTACGTCAATATCTAGTGGGTAGTATGTGGCCATGACACCCCTGTACCAGTGGTTATTATGTGTCAAGACAGGGGTGTGTGAATGCATAACCTATGATGGCAAATCTATACCAGTCGTTATGTGTTATACCCATCTACATGGCTGGTAACATCCATATTGTCAGGCCTGGGCCACATGTATTGCACTAAGGGGTTCTGTGTATACCTCTGGACTGTACAGTGTGTGTCAGAATGTCCACATATATTGGCCAAAATCTCTGCTGCAGTCCACAAGGGCATTACGTGCTTGCAGCGGTACTGTACTATGACGTCCTTAGGATGTCTGTCAATAGCCAATGGTGCACATGTGAAAAGCAGATGGGACCTCCCACACACACCATGTCTGTGAAGATAATCCCAATTACAATAGCAATAGTCTACTAATATACATGCTATACATACCCGACATCCCCTTGCACTACGAAGTTGGGAGTATAGGGGCTGGGGTAGGGTTACACACCATGTTCAGGACATATGGTGAAAATATATGTACAAATAATTATCCAGATAGCTATATATATAATTTCACATATACATATCGACATATATAGATGGCTATGTATATGTACATAGATATACATATACACATCCAGATATACACATATACAGAGCAATGTATGTCTACACATATACAGATAGAGATACATATGCACATATACATATGGATATCTACAGATATACTGACAGTAGTAGGTATATCAAAATAGATATGTATGCACATATAGTAATATATATACCAACATAACTAGGCATATCTGTACACATAGGATGTGCATACATATACAGCTGTATACACGTATCTATATATACATATACATACACATGGCCATATATATGTAGCATAAGACAGATGTGTATGCAGACATATGTACGAGTATACATGTGTATGTAGATGTAGACATATATACACCTATGATACGTATACAACTATATTCCTGTCAAGAGTAAACATCATGTTTGTGTATACCCTCCCACATGTATCTCACTGTATGTATCTGCTATGTGCACATAATGATAAAAGAACATATGTGATGCAACAGTCACATTAATAACAAGGACTACACAAATTAGGAACTAAAGGCAATTGTACAATACTACTCAACAGGAGTATCGACAATTACATTGGTAAAACAGTTGTCTCCACAGTGGTCATGGCGTAGTGGTTAGGTGATGTTACTTCAGTGTAAAGGGCCCTGGGTTCAGGACCTGCAAGGGCTGTTCATTTTGTTGCTGGGCAGAACAAGAACTGTCAGATACAGCATGGTTAAGGCAGTTTTGAGCAGCTTTAAGTGGGTTTGCGCGAAGCTAAGCTATGGGTAAATGTACAGGCACTTACACAGTGTAGGCAGCACTTACCAGTGCGCAAATCAGCTTAGCTGTTATATACTACAGCAATGTTGATACTTGCTACGCATAGCTTAGCCCTGGTAACCAGGACACACAACCCAGCCTGATAACCTGTAATAAGTGTATGTAATGCCATGTACAATACATGCACCTATGTGCTGTCATTACAGTAGCAAGAGATGTGTGGGACACAGACATATATGAGGGCATGTACAGCACTGTTATCCATGTGAATATGTGACATACAGGTGTAGTAGCCCAGGGTATGTGCTGTCACACTGGCATGTAGTGTATCATGGCAGTACTACTGTTGACAGTGCTAACCCAGGCAAGAGCAGAGTGCTTAATGTAGTACTGACAACAGGCACACATGCGAGCATGGCTGGACACCGACACCTCCCTGTTGTATCCCTGGTGTGTGAGCTGTGTCACAGTATATACCACTTAATGGTCTGTCAACGCACTCATGCTACTGCATAGTTACCTGCCAAGCTGATGACTGTCAGTCCCTGTACAGATGTGCAGATGGCAGGTATCCACCTGGGATATGTACAGGCAACCTACGCTTGACTGATGCCCTACTACGCATGTGGCATGTGCATGAGATGCATATCCCTGTAGTACCAATGTTGGGGTATACTATGGGTTGTATCATAGTAGTGGCCAGTGTGTGATGGGGGGTATGACAGAGTGTCATCGTGGGTTTCAGGGAGTACAATATCCAGAGGGGGATGTGGGTGCTGTGTATACTGTTATTACACCAAAGTTCACCAGATATATGTCCCATGTACCATGTTATGGTTACCACTGTCACCATCAATCATACAAATAACTGTTACCACAATCTAAGCCAGTTATGCATGTGATGTGTGCAGCCTACCTGTAACACACCGGAGACACGGTCAAGGTAGTTAGCAGTGATAGGCCCTGGTATCTGAGATGTGTGTCTTGACTGTTGTGTGTCTGCAAATGAGTATATGATGGTATGTCACACTACGTATCATCCAAATATACACATTACATCCCCCATTAGCATACTGTATATGCCGAGGGATGCTCTGCATGTACCATGTAACCTGGGACACACCTCACCCTAAACGCTGGGCGGTGTGTGCATCGTAAGCCACACACATCAGTATCACGACATAACTAGGTAGGGGGTCTAGTCCCAGTGTTGGCAAGTAACAGTGTGTGTGTGTATGTGGATGGGTCTACATCAGGTTGCAGGGTATGCACAGCTCAACGGGCCACCTGTCCATGTGGCACAGGCAATAACCGGTATAGTAACCTGTGAAATGTGTTTGACTGTACACCATATATGTCACAGCCATGGTTTCAGCACAGTGACACACCCTGTTGTGCAATATGACTGCAGACCATCCTCATGCTGACATATGTACACCTACAACGCACATGGATAACATTACAGGGACTGCGATCAACCAGTGTTACTAACAGCTATAATGCATCATTGCTGGACGGCTACACTACCTGCCAAATATACCTCACACTTTACTCCTTACAACATGTTACATGGTAAGACTGTGGTACACTGTTGTGCAGTCACAGTGTGAATCAGAACAATATCAGCCTGTCCCTTGCATCAATGGTATGGATGACTGGGATGGGGCACAGGTATCATCATATGCACAGGATGTGGTGTTGGTTTGTCAGAGGCCGAGGGTGGGCCATACATTTGACACCATCTGTGTGGGTGAGAGGTGTACTCTGGGGAGCTGGCTGAGGTGATGTGGTGTGTGTAGGTATGGGGTTGCTCTAGATGTGTCTGCATAGTGTGTGGGTATGCATGCACACAGTTCTGCTATGTGGCTGCCCTACACAGGTGTTTATGGACAGCTGCAGACCATACCTGGCAGGGTGTGCAGTTCACTGCCTCTGGCCACGGACACATGGACTGTGCCTGCCAGGGGTTCTGCGGGCACGTCCAGGTACAGGCCCCAATGTGCTAGTCTCACCTGCTGATGACATTTGTCTGCTGGTACCAGGTCCCTCCTGAGACTGGCCAGGATCACATGCACGTGGCCTGCTGTGGTGTGGACAGCACACCCCATGCACTGCCGAAGCTGCTACTACCACTGCGGGAGCCTCTTGGTGTCCTAGCACATCCATGTTGACTGCCAGCTGTTGGCCCACGTCCACACGGGTGTCACCACATCCCCACCATACTTTGAAGCACGGACACACCATGGCTGATGAGGGCCATCATCTCATCATGCCATCTATCCGTGTGCTCAGTATAAGCACAAATGGCACCCAACAGTCCATGGAGGTTGTTGTTTACACATGCGAGAGCAGCCCTTTGCAGCCTAAGGTCCTGTCTGGTGTAACGCTTAATACGTGCCTGCGCTGCCATTACAGCCTGAAACAGACTTCTGCTGGTAGCAGCTATGTCGCCTCTGCCAGGGGCATGACCTACCACAAGCACCCTGGGACATCTGCCTATGTGGCAGCCTGCCGGCCATCCGGCTATGCCTACTGTGACTGGACACAGTAGGCATGGTTACCACAATTTCCTCTGCACTGGCACTGAACCCCAGCTGTCCCTCTGCTATGGCCACTGGAGATGTGGTGGGTATAGGCACTGAAACTGTGTGGGGGGTTGGGGTGGCTAAAAGGGGGATGTCAAATGTTGGCGCAGTGTCGGCCCCTGACAACCCACCTGTGCCTCAACATTATTATCATCATCACCATCGGTGTTTGTATGGACACCTACATCAGACTGCATGCAGGAGGGACCCTGACCCACCTTGCCACCTGTGGGGGAAAACAATAAATGCACTTTAAAACCTGTACAGCATTGCCTAACAGTACACACACACACACACACACATACATCTGTAATACCTACCTGTACATGGCTTTACAGATAGTATGTACATGTGCTACCCCATCCTGCATCACAGTTGTTAACATACACACATTGATACCACTCAATAACATCAGTCCTCTAAATGCCCACACAAGCGGCCACAACACAAGGCCTGATGCTACTTTACCTGCCTGACCTGTGTGTAATGAATTTACATTGCCTCACCGCTGTCATTTGGTATGCACCCTCTGTAGGGCCAGAAATTATGTGCATGGCCCCTGTATGTGTGGGCTAGTATGTTGTATCCATACCAACTCCCAGTGGTGTGTCATGTGTATGTAATGCTCAGTACATCCCAGATATGCTGCTCCATCAGCCCATCATGTGACACCTGTAATATTTGGATACACTCTCTGGTGTTGACTATTACTTCCCCAATGCATCTGCAGAGATGCATACGTGGGTTTGTAGGTGACCTCTCTGCTGACTGCAATACTAAGTGTGTACCTGGAGTCTACCTTCCCTCTGGATGCATGTTCCATGCTACAGACCATATTATACTATTTGCTGTCCTTTGATTACACACGACAGGTATTCCTGGTGTGTAATGTGGCAGTCCATGTCCATATACTGCACGGTCCCAAAGGGGGGTACAGCCGTATGAACACCCCATAATCACACGTGTGCATACATGGCCACACACACAAACACACACATGCACACACGCATCATACATACATACATCTACCTCCCTCCACTTCACCAGAGTGACCCTGCAGGCAAACTAACTAACCACAAGGATGCACACACACATACATACAGGTGAGGTTGCACAATGATAGTACACACAGTCCTCCTATTACCCATCTGCCAACATGCAGAACATATGGTACAGAAGAGAATGCAGTTCAACTATAGTCAATCCATGCTAGCAACAGTATACATGTGTGTGATGCATGTGCTGTGTCACTAGGTGATGCCCTTTCCCCTGGATACCACTGCACCCATGTACACAGTACTGCTGTGCACCTGTTCTGCACCCTGCCATGTACTGTGCACCACAACTCACAGGTGTACAACCCACTGCGGAATGTGTAGTATTGTGTCAGTTATGTTAGCTTTACTTCTCACAGCCCCTATGTTTTTCAGCAACACATACCTGGGATGATATGTGGACTGTTATCATTGGTCAATGCCTGATGCCTGATTTACAGCTGTCAACATCAACAGACCATGTATAACCACTGCAATACTCTAACACTGACAACCATAAGAGCATACTGTGGCTATGGGGGGGTGTACGCTCCTTTATTTATTTTACACACACATCCTTGATTTGCCATGGGAACACATCACCACATATCTTAGCAGTACACAAGCCCGCTACGTGACATATGTCCTGTACTGTCACATGCAGTGTCTACAGATTGTGTAAGGTGTGCGGCTGCTGACAGCAATGCATATACACCATGTGGGCATATGTGTGCACACCCTTATCATGACGGTTTATCACACCTCTTGTTGTGTGCACTATAGCAGTCACTGCACATGGCAGAGGTATACCAGCGTGGGCCATCTGCATTTGCCAGTGTATGTTCAGTCTCCCCTACACATGTTCCCCATTCTGCATGACTGCAAAGCCTACTCATGTGCACATCCCATGGTGTTCACACAATGCCATCACTATTACTGTTTGGGTAGGGTTACAGCTGCCACAGGTCCTGAACCTGACTATGTGCAGATAGAGCCATTCCTACCATCCTTAGGATCCCTGCTGCAGTGCACTGGTGTATCATGCTGAGACCCCCCCCTCAGCTTTTATGCAGATGCATAACAGGTAAGCCCTACACATTTGTGTCACTTTGCAGTGTCCCATACACATGTTACGGCCTAGACCCAGCTGATAATGTAGACTACTGTATTGTCTTTTGCCATAGTGCATCTCTGCAGCAGTTGGCACTGTCCTACAGGTATATACAATGGTGTTGCACTGTACATGGGTGTTGTTCAGAACAGGTCACTAATGTAGGCCATGTCTACCAACAGTATGTTACTCCCTGTGGACACATTCCACAATGACAGGATGTTAGTTATCATGCAGGTGTGTGACATACCCTTCCAATACCCCATCATGGTCACCCCTGTGAGACCATGCATTTTCACAGCAACAATACATGCACATGTACAGCATGCATTCAGGGTAGGTGTGTTAGAAGTGTGCATGGAATATACCATCACTATTACATGCCCGGTGGGTTGGTATGCATCTACATAAAACATACTCACCAGCTACAGGCTGTTGCCTTGTTGTTATCCCGGAGGGACCCACATAAGAGGATGAGAGATGCAATGTCATTGGCCACACCTGTGGCACTGCTATAGGCTGGGTGCAGTACTACCATACATCAACGGTACATTCCCACAATACTACCACATCTTGGGCATCTGTTTATCACTACAATGCAGCAACACAATATATCTATGACATGTCAGATATGCATGATCTACCTGTACCAATGCGGATGTTTACACAAAAGTGGTCTACTGATGTGCCCTGTGTCCTTACCTGCACGCTCTTCGGCCAGTGTGTGGGTGACAGCCACCTCCACGAAGGGATCTAGTGGTTGTTGGTGGTCTGAACGGGCAGGTGCCATGAGGCTCGCCAGGAGCTCCTCCACACGTGTTGGGGGGGATGGATGGCATGGCCCCCCCTGTGATAAAGGTGAGCCCCCTGGACTGCAGCAGCACGCCGATGGGCATTGTGAAGCAGCACAGTACAATGATGCCGGACCTGCTCATAACTGTGGTTGTGCAGTCTGACATCACTGACCCTGTGGACTAGGTCGTTCCATAGGGTGGTCCACTCCTGCTGCTCATGTGCATGCGTGCCTGCCAAACAGCAGTGGCTAGTGCTGGATTATATGTGCTAGCACCAAGTTATTCTCAGCATTGGTAAAGGTGGACAACCGTGCATGTGCCATCTTGGCTGAAAGACAAAGATGGAAACAGGTCTGAGCAACTCATACGGCAAGGTTACCACAGTTCATAATACACATCTCTGTCACCCCCCCCCCCATATCAGCTTTAACAGACTGTACACACAACTCATTAGGTATGGCTACAGCTTAACTACCGTTTAGACAGATTTTGTATTGTACCACAACTTCTGCTATGTCCCCTGTGTGGACACTATCATTGCTGGCCTGTTACAGACTATTCACCTGCATGCCATTGTCAGGGCCACTAAGGTTACATATATGCTAGTGGTATGGCTGCTCTGAGATTGCTGCATATCTGACAGTATGTCTTATTGGGGATTTCTATGCATGCTGTTGGACATGTACCGGGATTGTGTAGACTATTACTACCAACAAATGTTCTATAACAGTGACACAATAACATGTTTATGTTCTACTGGCAAGCTGATCCACCTCTCCACACCCATCTGCCCATGATTCCTGGCCACATCCCATTTGTGTCCCAACCTGGGGCCTCCTCGTGTACTATTACAGCAATACCAGCAGGTGGAACCACCCAGGGGATGTTGCCCCTCCCCCCAGGGCACACACAGACATGTTCCTGTCCCCGGAGCTCAGGTCTATTGTCTGTTCCATACCGGGCTCCACAGACATGAGGGATATGCTACATCAGTCTGAGGCACCCATTACACATTCACATGGCCGACATGCTCCTCCTGCTCAGACTCCAGATCAGGCACCTTCAAGATGTGGACTGCTGTTGTGAGTGGCAGTAAGTGGGAAACCTGTTCCCACTGTGCCTATATTGGGGACCATGTGGCGTCCACATCACAGACCACACACACCATCCACGGTGTTTAACCACCACATGTGTCACATAACACCCCTGTAGACTGTCCTCTATATCTACCAATCCTGACCACCTCCACATGTGTACCTGCCATACCTCCCCATTTTCCCTTTGCATACTTCACAGACGGGGGCGATGTGGTGCCAACAATGAACTAACATGTGGCATAAAACAAAAACTCCAATGCGCAGTCCAGTATCAATAAAGGCTTTCCTCTGTAGTAAAAATGTAATTCCTTCAATAATCCACCGCAGTTCAGCAAAAATTGCAAATTTTAATGAAAAAACAATAAAAGACAGTAAAAAACAACCAGATTAAGCGCTTTCAGAATCTACATTTTTCCACTCACCCTCAGTTTAAATAATGGTTCCAATTGTTTAATTAGTTGATTAGTTTTGAAATCCTATAGGCTGGCCATAAATTGGTACAAATTTTAATTCTTTCTTGCATTAAACCTTTCCATAAAAGGTTGTTAAAAAAGTTAATAAAAAATACATTGTTTAAAACTTGTTTGTTAAAAAACAGTAGTAAAAATATTATACACAATTTTGGGGGACATGTCTTTAAATACATATATGTTTGTGTGTGTGTGTTTGTACATATGTAGACGTGCATATAGGTATATATATATATATATATATATATATATATATATATATATATATATATATATGTGCACATATATATGTCTACACATGGGTATATGTATATTTCTGGACATACATGCTGATATATATATATATATATATATATATATATATATATATATATCCTTATATATTATATATGTGACATATGTACACATATGCATAACTATATGTGGGGTACATTCAGACATCAGCTCCACAATCTCGCAACACCTTCCTACATAGCTGCACTGTTCTGCCTTGCTACAACACAGCCAGGTGCCACATATGGACACAGCCTGACATTAGTGGGGTATATGTGGGACATGATTGCAGGTAACTCTATTACACACCTATGGCATTCCAGCATGCTACATTACAGATTCACCTGAGTATCCTGCCAGTGGTGGGCTGTGGCTCCCACATGTCCATCATAATGGCATTACTTACACCACCAGCTATTGGCCACATAATATACACACTTCCCATTACACAACACACACTATGATAGCTTACATCTTGTCTGTCAGTGCTGACCTGCACAGTTAACAGCTATGGCCCACTACCCACAGGGACAGACACTACTGTCCATAGCAGTTGATCAGTTGAACATCATCACAACAACATCTGATGGCACATATAACTCATTCCACATCATCTATCCCATTATGATGGACCAAGTACTACATTCTAATACATGTATATATACTTCACATACCTGTTGTGGGAATCATGTCTTTATGAATGGCAGCTGGCTAAATGCCTGCATCTTCAGCTGTTAGTTTGATGAGCTGTAGTTTTTTTTTTTTTCCGCTTTCGTTTTTTACTTTCTCTCTCTTTCCCTCTCTCTCCAGTGAATGGATTGAGCTGCTTTGAGTAGATTTCAGCCTGGCTTTAGTAGGTGATGCACTTGATCAGGTGATGGCCTCTGCACCAATCAGTATCCTACACTTGCTAACAGCATGCAGCTTGCTGTGTAGTACTTCCAATTACCACTGTCATGGCAACCACCTACTATAAATCACTACATCATGTGGGCGTGGTCCCTTTACCTTTCCTATGTGATGGACATCCTTCCTGTGTGTGGAAATCAGTGTTACAGACAGCAGGTAGCAACACCTCTTACAGGAGAACCAGCACACTCAGGCCAGCTACATATTTGTAGAACGTTCCAGAACTACAGACAGAGTGTGAGCAGAGTTGTGTTATGCTTTGTATAGTACTGGTGTTACAGTGTGTGTGTGTGTGTGTGTGTACATACTATTTTACCTTGGAATGCAGTCTGTCTGCATAGCTCTCAACTGTGGGCCTATCCTCTTGGTGGCCAGAGGTGTACCTATCATGTTTTGTCTGTCCACCACACAGGTCCTGTGTCAGATATTTCACTGGCAGTGTGTGTGTTGAGTGCTATCAGTACATGGCTACATCCATTTATGTTTCTAACCTCAATTCCCTGACTAAGGGTATGTTGCAGACTACCCTGTAACACCAGCGACTTGCTTAGTGTATGGCAACAGTTTTCCATATATGGGCCTGTGTTCCAGCCTCTGTCCTCCACCTACATACAAAGCTTTGCACATATGACATGCTGTCAGGGGTTGTTCCGTAGTGGGCTGTGAGTATATCACACTGCTATTGCTGCCATCAGTCCACTGCTGTTGTATCCCCCACATATACGGTGAGGGTGGGGCCATACATGTGTGGGCTTCACCTACACAATACGTGTGCCCTTATGCACTCCAGAGGCCAGTGTATTTAACAGTGCTATATGGCCCTGTATTACTGACTCTGGGGGGGGGGGGGGGCTGCACCATAAATGACCTAGGCTGTTGCAAAATGTGGGGGTATCAGGGGTGAGCTGCCTTAAGGTATCTGGATGTACAGTATCGTATACTTCACCTATATTTACATTACTTACATAAATTGGGTTAATGCAGGCCTACTGCCTCCTGCCATACAGACTGTTCTGTTTGTCAGTGCTTGTGATGGTCAGTTATGCCTTCTTATGTAACAGTTACATCCCATTTGGTCAACTGGAGTCTTTACCACCTAGTGATTTTGTACAGAGTGCAGATAGAGCATGCTGAACTTTACACCTGCATTACTTACTGTTGATTGTTTGGTATCCTGTGGCCCAGTCTGTCTTTACTATTGTACAATTTGAAGGGCTTGGCCTGGACAGCAACAAATGTGAACCTTTCAAGATTACTGTATTAGTATAACAGTTTCACAGTTGCATTACTCTGTTTATACGGATGTCAGTGTCTGAACAGCTATATGACATGACATATAGAACTGTAATAGTACACAAATAAAGGTTTTCCATTTCTGCAAACCTGTGTTTGGTGTTTTTTCCTATGACCTCTCTGTGGGAATATGTTGCAGGCAACAACTGTCATTTGTATGGGTGGCCCATACAGTGTCCAGTTGCTCAGGTGTTAACTGTAGGCATAATGGCTGTTCCATATTGTGTGCACCTTCTACATATGTATCTTACTGTACATATCTCTGCGTGTGCATGTGTAGTCACATGTATATATATATATATATATATATATATATATATATATATATATATGTATGTATATCTGTATCTGCATATATGTGTCTGTGTATATGTATCCTGGGGATGTTGAAAGCTTCCACATTTTACATTTTCTATGGGAGGCAGACTGTACTGCATGATATGTTACCAATACCAGCCTGACATCATACAGGTGGGATGTAGTACTGCTAACATCTTGTGCCCATGTCATGTCAGGTCCTGGTTATGGGATCTGCAACACTTGGTAGTGTACTGCAGGGCGGATGTGTTTGGCTGTGAGGGATTACGCCAAACAAGACGTATATTGTTTGGGGCCTCTCAACCCCATTAACGGTGTATGTGGACATATATGTTTTTGTTAATCTACCATTGCTATCTACAGATGTATGGCCATATATACCTATACAGATATATATATATATATATATATATATATATATATATATATATATATATATATATAGATATATATAAAACTATGTCCGTATTTACCTACATAGATATATATATATATATCTGCGTACATATATGTAACTTGCTGTGTATCTGTAGACATACAGGTGTAGACATATATATGTGTCGATGTAGGCATTTGCGTGTATATATATATATATATATATATATATATATATATATATATATATATATATATAGATATATAGATATAGATATAGATATATATATAGATATAGATATATATAACGCAGCCACTGGGGATGCACAAGTCAGAGCATTTCTTTGTGCCGGTCCCAACCCCGGATAAATGGGGAGGGTTGCGTCAGGAAGGGCATCGTAAAACTTCACCAAAACATTTCATGCAGTCACCAAGAAAAATGTTTATAACGGATTGGTCGAGGCCCGGGTTAACAACGACCGCCACTAGTACTGTTAGCCTACAGGGTGCTGGCGGAAACTGGGCTACTGTTGGCCGAAGGAGGAGAAGAGGTGGAAGACATGGCCGAAGGTAGGAGGAGAGGAGAAAGGCTAGGACTGTAGTAGTGAGGGTCAGAACTTTGAATGTTAGCAGTATGACTGGTATAGGGAGAGAGCTAGCTAATATGATGGACAGAAGGAATGTTGGTATATTGTGTGCAAGAGACCAGATGGAAGGGGAGTAAGGCTAGGTGTATCGGAGGTGGGTTCAAATTGTTTTATCATAATGTGGATGGGAGGAGAAATGGCGTAGGAGTTATTCTGAAGGAGCAGTATGCTGAGAGCATTTTGGAGGTGAAAAGAGTGTCAGATAGAGTGATGTTTATGAAGCTGGAAATTGATGGTGTAATGATGAATGTTGTTAGTGCGTATGCTCCACAAGTTGGGTGTGCAATGGATGAGAAAGAAACATTTTGGAGTGATTGGATGAAGTGGTGATGACTGTACCCAAGGGTGAGAGAGTGGTGATTGGAGCAGATTTCAATGGGCATGTTGGTGAAGGGAACAGAGGGGATGAGGAAGTGATTGGTAGGTATGGTGTTAAACAAAGGAATGCAGAAGGTCAGATGGTAGTGGAATTTGCGAAAAGGATGGACATGGCTGTGGTGAATACATATTTTAACAAGAGGAAGGAGCATAGGGTGACATACAAGAGTGGAGGAAGATGCACACAGGTGGATTATATCTTATGTAGTAGGGCCAGTTTGAAGGAGATTGAAGACTGTAAAGTGGTGACCGGAGAAAGTGTCGTTAGGCAGCATAGGATAGTGGTTTGTAGGATGATGTTGGTTATCAAGAAGAGGAGGATGAGGAGTGTGAGGGCAGCACCAAGGATCAAGTGGTGGAAATTGAGAAAGGGTAATTGTGAGGTGGAGTTCAGGGATGAGTTAAGGCAGGCACTGGGTGGCAGTGAAGAGTTACCAAATAGCTGGGTAACTACAGCAGAGCTAGTAAGGGAGACGGCTAGAAAGGTGCTTGGTATCACATCTGGACAGAGGAAGGACGACAAGGAGACATGGTGGTGGAATGAGGAAGTACAGGAGAGTATACAGAGAAAGAGGTTGGCAAAGAAGAAGTGGGATTGTCAGAGAGATGAAGAAAGTAGAGAGGAGTATAAGGAGAAGAGGTGCATAGCAGAGAGAGAGGTGGCAAAGGCTAAGGATAAAGCATATGAAGAGCTGTACGAAATGTTGGACACTAAGGAGGGAGAAAAGGACCTGTACCGATTGGCTAGACAGAGGGACCGAGCTAGGAAAGATGTGCAGCAGGTAAAGGTGATAAAGGATAATGAGGGAAACATACTCACAAGTGAGGAGAGTGTGTTGAGGAGATGGAAAGAGTACTTTGAGGGGTTGATGAATGAAAAGAATGAGAGGGAGACAAGGTTGGATGATGTAGGGATAGTAAATCATGAAGTGCAGTGGATTAGCAAGGAGGAAGTAATGACAGCTATGAAGAGAATGAAGAATGGAAAAGCTGTTGGCCCAGATGACATACCTGTGGAAGCATGGAGGTGTTTAGGTGAAATGGCAGTGGAGTTTTTAACCAGATTGCTTAATGAAATCTTGGAAAGTGAGAGGATGCCTGAGGAATGGAGAAAAAGTGTTTTGGTACCGATTTTTAAGAATAAGGGTGATGTGCAGAGCTGTAGTAACGACAGAGAGATAAAGTTGATCAGTCACAGCATGAAGTTATGGGAAAGAGTAGTGGAAGCAAGGTTAAGAAGGGACATGATGATTAGTGATCAGCAGTATGGTTTCATGCCAGGAAAGAGCACTACAGATGCGATCTTTGCTCTGAGAGTGTTGATGGAGAAGTACAGAGAATGTCGGAAGGAGTTGCATTGTGTTTTTGTAGACTTAGAGAAAGCATATGACAGGGTGCCTAGAGAGGAGTTGTGGTATTGTATGAGGAAGTCAGGAGTGTCAGAAAAGTATGTAAGAGTGGTACAGGATATGTACAAGGGTAGTGTGACAGCGGTGAGGTCTGTGGTGGGAGTGACGGATGCTTTTAAGGTGGAGATGGGGTTACATCAAGGATCAGCTCTGAGCCCTTTCTTATTTGCAATGGTAATGGACAGGTTGACAGACGAGATGAGACAGGAGTCCCTGTGGACTATGATGTTTGCAGATGACATTGTGATCTGTAGTGAGAGTAGGGAACAGGTGGAGGAGACCCTGGAGAGATGGAGACATGCTCTAGAGAGAAGAGGAATGAAGGTCAGCAGGACTAAGACAGAATATATGTGTGTGAATGAGAGGGAGGATAGAGGAATGGTGAGGATGCAAGGAGTAGAGATGGCGAAGGTGGATGAGTTTAAATACTTGGGGTCAATAGTTCAGAGTAACAGTGAGTGTGGAAGAGAGGTGAAGAAGAGAGTACAGGCAGGATGGAGTGGGTGGAGAAGAGTGTCAGGAGTGATTTGTGACAGACGAGTACCTGTAAGAGTGAAAGGGAAGGTCTACAAGAGGGTAGTGAGACCAGCTATGTTATATGGGTTGGAGACAGTGGCATTGACAAAAAGGCAAGAGTTTGAGCTGGATGTGGCAGAATTAAAGATGTTAAGATTTGCACTGGGTGTGACGAGGGTGGACAGGATTAGGAATAAGTATATTAGAGGGTCAGCCCAGGTTGGAAGGCTTGGAGACAAAGCCAGAGAGGCATGATTACATTGGTTTGGACATGTGCTGAGGAAAGATGCTGAGTATATTCGGAAAAAGATGCTAAGGATGAAGCTACCAGGTAACAGATAAAAAAGAGGAAGGCCTAAGATAAGGTTTATGGATGTGGTGAGAGAGGACATCCAGGTGGTTTGTGTGACAGAGCAAGATGCAGAGGACAGGAAGAAATGGAAACAGGTGATCTGCTGTGTCGACCCCTAACAGGAACAGCCGAAAGAAGATGATGATATATATATTTTATATATATATATATATATATATATATATATATATATATATATATATACACACACACACACACACACACACACACACACACACACACACACACATATATTGATATGCTGTATCTGTTTAGATATTAATATATTTACACACACACCTACATCTAAATATTGGTATACATTCTCTGTAATGTTGCATGACTGGGCTGGATGATATCTTTCTGAAAACATCAGATTTATGTATATCTGGCATGGCTTAGTGGTAAATCACTTTGTCTATGGTGTGCAGGGTCCTGGGTTCGAGCCTTGCAGAGGCTGTTTATTTTGTTGCTGGGCAGAACACAGGCCGTTAGATACAGAGTGATTAAGGCACTTTAAAGCAGTTGAAAGTGGGTTTGCGCAGAGGTAAGCACTGCTAACTTCCGGTTACGGTTTCTTATACTCAGCTTCTAAATTGCTTAATCTGTGTAGGCAGTGCTTACGTCTGCGCAAACAGGCTTAGACCTGCTTACTGCTGCTTAAAAGTGCTTACTCCCACTTACCCCTGTGCTAATTTCTTTAAAAGAAAAGAAAAAAGAGTTGATAGGAAAGTGAAAAAAAAAGAGCAAAGGAGGAACAAAAGACAAAAAAAAAATGATGTGCAGGAAGGGTGAAGGGGGGGTCCAGGAGGTGGCATATCTCTCATTTCTTCTGCAGCACATGCATTTACAATGAATTTGGAGGTAGATTTGGACACTCAAACCCCTGGGAAAGGGATGAGGGCAACAATAATAAGTTGTGATGCCAATTAGACCAGAGTACGTGTCCAGTGGACACGTGTGCAAAATGGACAGCTATGTATGGGGAGGGATTTTATTTGTGGGAACAGATTGCCCTTTTTTTTCAGGTGAGAGTGGGATGTTGAGGAGGGGTAGTAGGTATATTTGGGGAGGTAGGTTGGGCAGGTTAACAGACAAGACACATACAGGGGCAGTATATGACACGTGGGGGGTAAACACCTTGATGGGGAGGGGAGATGGGATATCAGAAGCCCACAATCCCCCTAGTGGTAACAGTGGGACTGAGGTCCCCACCCATGGGCAGTCACCACTGCACCTTCACAGCCCAGAAGGTGGCTGTGCTGGGGGTTGAGCCCCAGAGCCAGACTGACTCTATAATCATGACACTCGGCCCTCAAGCTGGCATAGAGGATCACCAAACTGCTCGTTGATCACTCTATGCACCACGACCCGACCTGGGGATGGGTGACAGGTGCCTGTCCGCACTCATTCCCAGGGGGTGGCCCCATTCCCTGAGGCAGTTCCACCCAAAGGTGGTGCAGGACCAATGGACAGTGAGGACCGGGGTTGGGCCCCAGACATCCTGATGCTCGGTGCCACGGCCAGCTGAGGTGGGACAGGTGTGTCCGCTGGGACCGACCTTCCCAAGCCTGCTATAGTGTTTAGATTTCATCATCATATATGGGTTAGTAATAGTCAACACATTCCAGGGTTATGTATAACAGCATCCATGGATATTCCCATTAACCCAGACACCAGATAAGGAACAGATGCATAGCAAACAAAACACATGCACACATGGGATCACAGTGGTAAAAAGAACAGCATGCAGGTATGTTGATGGCACCATGCCACCAGTGTTGGAATAATTCAATATGGCACATGCATGGGAACCATTAAAATATTTATCAAATAACTGGACATTATCAAAGACAGTACATACCAGATGGGGTGGGTATGTTTTATTGCTGGAGATAAAGTGGGGTGGGGAGAAAGATGTCAATTAACAAGTAGTATATTCCTGTATTCCACATTACTTTCCTAGTCAGTGCTGTTATCTGTACCTTACAAGTCTTACTACACTACCCTATAGCCTTATTTTGGACAGTGATATGGCTGTCGTCATCATTACACATGAACTGGTTTTACCTGCAGTATACACCTCTTACCTGGTATACCTGTGGATGGAATGTTTGTTAACACTGACTGTTTGCACACATACGCCCAGATTCCGGGTTGATGTTTTGCACTATGCTGTTCAACTCTTTCTGCACAGACTCTGGCCATGTGTTGACCACATGCTGGTGTGCCTGGACATATCAAGAATATTGCCCTCTTCCACCTTTAGTGACCTGACACACACATATACATGCTTTCCTACACAGTTATATTATGTAGTACAGTGTGGGTGACAGTGACCAGTAATACTTCATTATTCAGAGAAACGGCAACACTCACAATCCCCTACAATACCAGGGTGGACAGTACCAGTACAGGTTATATTGGTCTGTATTTCTCAGCACAGTGTTCATATCCAACGTATCTGTGGAAGCAATGTTTGTTAGCACTACCTAACTGTTGCCACTCAAAGTTCCAGATTACACATTAGCATTATGCACATACATCTCTGTTACTGTACACACTCTGGTCACAGCTTGACAACATGGGAGTGTAGATAGGACATACTTGAAATATTACTCTCCTAACAGTTTTGGGGGTTGCTACAGTGATAGGTGTGTTATCATGATGGTTGACAATCACTTGTATTCCCTGTTTGCTGGCTACACATCTGAGATCATCCCACAGACTTACCAGGGGGACAAGGGGATAGGCAGCAGATATGGGCACATATACTGGACATTCTGGCCTCATGTGTACAGTTGTAGGGTATGAATCTGTATGTGGTCTAATTCCACTCCCAGGATTCAGATCATGGCTGTGTCTGCTACAACTTAAACACTGTCCATCACAGTTGTGTCTGCTATAGTGATATTGCTGTACATCTCCAATCTGCTTTCTGTCTTATTAATCCCCTGTGGTTATGCATTCTGACCTTGTATAACTACACTCTTATACAGATTTCCTAGACAGTTATATGTTGTAGGACAGTGTGTGTAACAGTGATGTGTAATACCTCATTATTCAGAGCAACTGCATATCATTCTTGTATTTCTGGCACAGTGTTGGTATCGGACAGACCTGTGGGAGGAATGTTTATTAGCACTAACTGAATGTTCCCACACACAGTACCAGGTTCCACATTACTATTATGCACATACATCTCACTGTTACTCTACACACTCTGACCACAGCTTAACAAGATGGGGTGGAAATGGGACATACGTGGTTTATTAGTCACATAAGGTATTGGGGAGTTGCCAGTGTGCCAGGTTTGTTGTCAAAGATGTTTGTCAATCAGTTGTATTTCCTGTTTGCTACTTATATGTCTGGGATCATCCCACTGATTTCCCAGGGGGACAGGTTGATAGGCAATTGTTATGGGCCACTTTAATAGACATTCTGGACATATCTGTACAGTTGTGGAGTATGATTCTGTATGCAGACTACTACCACTAGCAAGGTTCGAACCATGGCTGTGTGTGCTAAATGAACAACTGTTCACATCTCAGTTGTATGTGCTATTTGGTTTTTGTTGTCTGCATTTTCTCTGTTTAGTGTCTATGTGTGTCTCAGTTGTACTAAATGGCCTCTGGGGATTACACCTGTCATATACGGACATTCCTACACATTCAATTTATGGTGCATGGTGTGAGTAACAGTGCTTAATACAACAGTACTATTACATAATTGCAAATCTACATTACCATATGATACCAGAATATACACATGCAGTCCAGCATTTAGACCTGTTTTGTCACAGGATATTACACTTTTATTGATAAACAATATGAGACTCTTCCTGCCATATTCTTTAGTGTATGCAGTACTTGCCTTGAAAAAATACAGGTTTTATACTAGCAATTAATTTACTACTACTTTTATTTTTATTTCCTATGACAGTAAAAGCATGAGTATTACTGACCTGCCTCGCACCGCAACCTCGCCAGGCAGCTGATGTGGGCCTCCTGGTTCGTGACCCGCTCCGTTGCAGCTGTGGGGGACATAAGAGGAATATTTAGCCATACCTATCCATGACCTACCTAAGCTGGCAATTATTACACACATACTGGGGTGATACTTACACACGTCTGGCACATCCCGACGCTTTAGCCTCTTGAAGCCACTCCTCCAAGAGGTCCTCCTTCCACTGCTTCAGGTCCGCATAGTCGTACCTGACCTGCTCACCAGTTCGGGGTATGCCAGTGGCACTGGTGAGGTCACGGGTGAGATGGTTCCAGGCCTACGCCTTATATTGGGAGCCCTGGTACTGGCTCTGCAGCAGTCTCTGTGCATATCTTTAACTAGGAGTCCTGCCATGACCTTGGACTCCTGGATACACCAGCTCTGCACGGAAGCACACTCCTTCTCCCCTTACTGCCACAGTGTCTACAAGGGGAAGCTACAACCAGTTATGAGATGTATTCCCACCTCTTGGGTTTAAGTAGGGCCAATTTCCCACACCTTTCTGTGATTGGCCAGTATTGAAAAGGCTAAGCTATGGGCTAACCTGCTTACCTAAGGTTGGCATTGTTTAAAGGGGTATACCACTGGGCACAATGAGTTAGCTGGTCTACTCATTGCTCACACCTCCTAAGCTGGCCTGTGCAATGCTTAGCATTGCTTACATTAGACTTTAATTATAATGCATTTTTGGCATTGTGTTATTATTCATTACACCTTATATGTATGCCTGGTATCCCTGATTGATGTTTACGTACACTCTGTGGGGTCCTTGTGTTTTATTGTGGACTTCAACACTCTATTACAATTACACCTCAATTCTGGGCTTACTGCTGTACTCCAGTTCACATATTTATATTATGTAGACTGCAGTGGTGGTGCTGCAGTAGCATTGTCGCCTCATAGCAAGACGTTGTATCGTTCGATTCTCAGCTAGAGCGTCTTCTGTGTGGAGGCATACGTGAATGGGGCGTGCCTTCGTTGAAGGTTGTGCATCAGGGCTGGTAACCCGGTACGTAAAAATCCACTACCAGTCATTAGCGGACCAGAGTTCCGCTGTGGCGACCCCTAACCGGGAAAAAGCCAAAAAACAGAAAAAAGTGGATTATGGCATATATGACTGCATACTGATGCCTTTCACGGGTTCAGTTGGGTTATACTATGACAAGGACTTGTTTGCTACCACCTCATTCTTTTGTACTTCTGTGATGGCTTGGTGGATAACTACTGGGACTATGGTGTATATGGTCCTGGGTTCGAGACCTGCATGGCTGTCTAGTTTGTTGATGGGCAAAACAAGGGATGTTGGATACAGAGTGAGTAAGGCACTTTTGAGCAGTTGTAAGCAGGTTTGCGCGACGGTAAGCACTGCTAACCTGCTGTTACATCTGCTTACAGAGAGTTAGCTTGAGAATTGCTTGGCCAGTATAGGCATTGCTTACCACCATGCAAACGGGGTTACACTCGCTTACTCATGCTTAAATATGCTTACTACTGCTTATTGGTGCTCAGACCTGCTTACTAGTGCCTTATTTATTATGACACTGACACCTCACATGTGCATTTACTGCAGTACTCCAGTTCATAAATATATGTTATTTAGTGGATTATGCAACAAAAATATTCGTCATAATGTGCTTTGCCATGTAAAATTGGATGTGCTGCAGTGGGACTCTAACCAGGAATGCCTGCTTGTAAGGTGAATGCTCTGCCCACTACTCTATTGCTCTGCTGCTTTATTTGCATATATCTTCCTTGTTATCCTCTTCATCCTTTTAAGCTGCTTTCACCGTAGCTAAGCGATAGGCACACCCGCGCACCTATAGTTAGCTGTAATCAGATATTTAAAATAAAAAAGGTTTCTTCATTTTATTTCTATATTTTGTTGCTGTTATACACAAGGGGGACTGTTGGTGGGGATATGCTGTCACCTGTGAGCGGTCTCGCTCATTGCATTCCCCTTTCTGCTGCTCTACATTGCAGAGGTGTGTTTATTCTGAGAGCTCTGCTCTCAGACATGCCCCCTGCACTCTTACAGACTCCGTGTAAGCCTAGGAGTTCGGGCAGCGCTCATCATTAATATGCATGGCACGCTGCCGTCCTGCTCCTAAATCATCGCTTCCCTGCAGCACTAAGGTAGTCCTGAATGGAAGATTAGTAAATCTGGGGAAAGATCTTTCAGATTCACTTTCTTGAATATATACTTGTTTATCAGATTCTTTTAAATTCTTGTTTAGTAAAGCAAAATTTGCCCGAGAATAAACTTGACTAGTCTTGAATATTTTTCCAACACAAAGTGAAACAAAGTTTACTAACCACAATAACAAAATTCTACATGTTGGAATATTTCAACCATAAAAGACTACTTAAACCTGGTGTTATTGTAATCCACCAAAGTATGTAACGATCAATGGCAGCTAACTAACAGTGTATACCTGAAATGTCCAATTGTGATAAACAATTTCAACACTAAAGTAATCCAACTTGCTTAACACAAATGCAGACTTTTCCTGCAAAGCCAGAGTAATGACTTTTTTCTAGAACTCTACATACTGATTACTTACAGATCTGAGTCATTAGCCTAAAACTCCAAGCCCCTTTCTCACCACTCATTCAGTGAACATCAATGTCTTTTGAACATACTCCCCATCCATGTAAAACAGAGCCCCTTATCCACAGTAAGTGCCTTTCAAACAAATTATTCACACACACACACACACACACACACACACACACACACACACACACACACACACACACACTTCCAAGGGGAAGCTGATAGAATTATACAATTACTTCTGGTAAGGTAGTTCTGCCACCACCCTTGATATTGCTAGCAACCATTATAGCAGATACTGGTGCCACTTTTGAAACAATAAATACAACTGGTAATGTAAAGAGCAGTCTGGTTAGTTAGAAGCAAACTCCAGCAGCTTGACAACCTATAGTGCTTTATACAAATACCAGCCACAAGATCCTAAAACAACAATTAAAGCTTTATTTAGATAATAAAGGAGGTAAGGGAGTGCTGGTAAAAATTAAATATGCAGAGGTAAATAAAGTTGTACAGACATAAATAATACTTAAAATGAAAACTTTCTAATTAAAAATAGCTATATATGTACCCTGAGTATAACCCTGAACATAGCCCAAGAATAGTGAACCTAATTGTGCTTGGTTAGCAGACTGCAAACATCACTTACATAGCTGTGGACACCAAAATCTTCCAAGTAGAACTTCATATAGGTTTACAGGTGAATACTAGGCTAGCTGTCTTGAAAGGATGCTTTAAGCCTAGCTGTGTTATCCTATTAGGTGCTGAAATTACCCTTACCGTGATTTTTATTCCTAGATTTCCCATTTGTAAATGAATGTTTTTGCAGTCATGCCACGGAGTATTAAAAGGACATTCTGCTGTATGATAGGACATTTAAGTGCTGCATTTGCCCATTAGTAACACAAGAGGCAGTCCTGGGGTAAATTTTCTTATTCTCATCCATTGATTTAAGTTGCATATGAATAGGGATAGGAATAAGCTTTGTATTACATGGACGGAGAGTCTATTCAAAAGTAGTGGTTTCCTCTGGGATATGTACCTTTTCCTCCTAACCATTCTGTTTACATTGCAGAAAGCATTGAGGTCTCTGAATCTGGTGTTTCTGATGCCATTTCACTTGTAAATGTGCAGTAGGTCTGTAAGTATTGGGTTTGAGGATGCCTTATAGGCCAGGATCACTTCCTAACCAGTTTTTAACAGAACGAATATAGTCTTAGGGGTTTAAGGTAGTCCATGTAGGTCTTGTAGCTTAGTCCCTGTATTCTCTTTGAGAGGACTCTTTGTGAGCTATGTAATGGAGTATTAACTGTGAAGCACTGAAATACCCCTTCAAATTGGGTAGTCCCAATGTGCCCTGTTCTACTGGAAAAATTAGCTTATCCCACTTAACTCTTGCTATCTTCTCCTCCCATATAAAGTCCTTCTGCTCTTTATTAACTGCTATCCACAACTTCTCCTCTGGTTGATAAAAATATGCCTGATCTGTGTATAAGACTACAGGGACTAAAAAAATTAGCTGCTTGTAACTCCATATCCATATCCATATAACAAAGCTTCCATTTTCTCAGTTTTTTTGTATTATCTTTTGTTTAGTCTCTTCCCACATATCCTTAGCTGTCACAATAGAATCATTTTTAATCCATACTCCTAAATATTTCATTTTATCATTTCCCCATAAATATGGATATTCCTGAAACAATTTGTGTGTGGGTACATAATTTACTGCTATTGCCTTTGTTTTAGCTTCATTAATGTTATATCCCAAAATGCTCTGAAACTGTTTCAAAATGTTCCACAACGCTGTAATGTCTCTTTCTGGTTTTGTCAGGTATAAAATAATATCTGCTAATAAAGCCAGCTTTTCTTGACTGCCATACCAATTATATCATTGAATTTCTGAGTCCTTTATTTTCTTTGCCAGAGGTTCCAAATATAATGCAAATAATAAAGGAGAAACAGGACACCCTTGCCTGGTTCGTCTGCTCAAGCAGAAATTATCAGAGAGGACCCCACCCACTTTAATTTTCACCTCTGATCCCTCATATATCTTCCTAATCAACCTTATAATTTTTGCAGGAAATGCAAATGCTTCCATTGCCCTGCTCATAGTGTCCCAGCTTACTCTGTCAAATGCTTTCTCTGCATCAAGATCCACCAACAACAATGATATATTCTTACATTCTGCTTCCCTCTAGATCAACGATGTTCTGTTAATGTTGTCAAATGTTTGCCTCCCCTCCACAAAACCACACTGATCCATATCCATCAGTTTTCACATTACTTTTGTCATTCGTTTAGCCAGTATAGACATGAACAATTTATAATCATGGTTAAGTACTGAAATGGGCCTGTATGAAGCTGGATCTGATGGATGTTTACCCTCTTTAGGTATTACAGCTACCACTGCTTTCTTCCAGGACGTTGGTACTTCTCTTAAAATATGTTAAACAAAACCTTCTAGATCTTTATCTATTTTTATCCTCCTAGCTTCCAAACTTCCACAGGAATATCATCTATTCCCGGGGACTTTCCTGTAGATTGGTTATACCTCACCATTTTTATCATCTCCTCCTATCCTAATAGTTAATAATTGAGCATCTACCTCTAACCTCGGCATATTTAATTCTTCTGTAAGCATTTCCATTTGTATCTTTCCTTGATTTTCATATTTCTCTGCTTTACAGAGACTCTCACAGAATTTCAGAAATATTTCTAATACCTCTGCAGGATATCTTGTTACCTTTCTTGTTTTAGTCACCCTATGTTTGGCGGCAGTACTTTGTACTTTCTATTGCCTGTGTCATTGTGCTAAAACTTTTTGTGCTATGGTGTTATTAGCAAAAAACAGTAATTTAACTGCAATCTTTCTAACTTGTCTATATTATTGAAGTAATCCGTTATTTTCTGTCTAGCATTCTGCAGCTGATCCTCCTCTTGTTCTGTGAGATTCTCCCATTCTGCAATACTTTAACATTTGTCAGTCCCTCTAAATAATTCTTGTTGTTTCTTAACCACAGCTCCCTTTCTTTTATTTCCACGCTACTTTTAAACTCCATCTTAATTTTATCCCACTCCCCAGCTATATTTCCAGAAGAAATGTCTATCCTCTCTAACAGCTCCTGAATAATCTATACTACCCGTTCCTTAAATTCCTTCCTTTTCAACAGATAGGTGGGAAGGTGCTAATGTCTCATTTTTATTTCATTACCCTGTGCCCTTTGTTTTAGCTGTTACTGGCACATGACCTAAAATAGTTATTGGGCGAGTATCAAGACCTTCAATTAAATGCACATGTTCCTGTGAAATGTAAATTCTGTCTAGCCTAGTCCTGTTTTTATATATTGGGAATAATATGTAAAGTCACTCCAAACTCTTATTACTGAATTCACATCTTTGATGCCAAATATTTTCATAAATTTCTTCAAAAATCTACCCTCCTTTGTTATATTTCCCTTCTGGGCCCCAGGACAGATTTTCACTGCTGCAAATCAAATTCCAGTTCCCATCTATAAGTAATATTCCTTGCCGAAAACTGATTATTTCTCCCAGAATTTTCTTAAGCTCCATTATAGCAGTTTTAGGTGGAAAGTAAATACATGCCAATGTAATCCTCCTCCCTTGCCAGTAGCCCCTTAATAATCTGCCATTATTATATCTTTTTCTTCTATCACTAATGGAGCTCCTGTTGCAATATAAGTGCTCCTCTTTTCCTTTGTCCCAGGTATTCCTCTGAATAACCATCCTGAAAACCTTTCTTTACCAATTTCACATATCCATTTCTTTCCAAGTGTGCCTCCTGTAACACAGCTATTTGTACTCTATATATTTTTAATATAGTTCACTCCTCTTTCTTTTTTTTTTTGCATTTATCAGTGACGCCATTTACATTTAAAGACATTATGGAAAGCATCATTGTATTAAAAAGTTATTATTCCCACCTTTTATATACACAATGCTTTTTTTTCTTAAATATCTAGTTCCAGCTTTTGTGTTACATGCATATACTGTCTGGCAGGTTGAAGTTTTATACAGTTGTTTCTTTTCATATCCATTTGAGCCTATGTTACATCTTATATTTTTGTTTTATTTAAAGCCTTCAAACAAAAAAAAAACAATACCCCCTAAAAACCTATTAGCTTAACACACAAAACTATGTACACCTTCAAATATTGAAGTTTTACCCTCCTGATAGGAACAAAAGCCCCAAACTGACAGCCACACTCATAGACTTGATTATCTAACCTTGGAGAAAACCCCTGAATGCCTTCAGAGAACATTATCTCTTGCCAATTTCTCTCTTCTTTTTTTTCCTCAGTCAATCACTCTCCACCAGACTGTACCCAGTTTCTCTTTATCAGATTGTCTCCATGGAGACATGAGAACGAGGCAGCCTGTTTCTCTTTATCAGATTGTTTCCATAGAAACACGAAGACCAGCTCCAAAACGGTTACTCAGCATACATGTATTTTCTAGAAAAAAGCCTCATAATATTCAATGTTCTTTTTCATTTACTTGCTCTCACTTAAAACATGTTACTAAATCAATCTAAGATCTTCAAATCCAGTCATTCCCCCATGCAATAATGAGAAAAAGCACATATTTTTTTCTTTTATCATGCTTGTTTAATCAGTTTTTTTACATTGCAGTGCCTATGTTTCTTAAACTGAACAAGAATAAAGAGAGAAGGGAAAAAGAAAAAAAAAAGAAGCACTTGTTTACAATCCCCATTACACTCAGAAATAACTGAAAACACTTTACTTTATGGCATGTAAAGAAAACCACGTCACAAAATTAGTAATATTTAGGGAAAAAAATCTTTACTTACAGTTAATTTTCTCCCTCCTCTTCCCCTCTGCAAGCACCTTTCCAGACATTAATGACATGAAGTATGGCATATTCTTTAGTCACCCACAAGTCCAACAAATTCTGAAAAAGTCCATTATTTCCAGATGTTCTTGTTCTGTCATATCTCTCAAATATAATTATTGCACTGTAACCCAATATTGTTATTTTTTTTTTACTGTTCATCTCTAAAATTCTGTCTCTGCTTTATTTGCAACATACTCTTGATTCTTCTAGTCAACTATTGTGCTCCCTTCCTTCTCTCCAACATTTTCCATTGAAAAACTTGAAAAGGTTTCACAGATACAGTACCTCTGTGGTCTTTATCATCAGAAGAACAAGAATCAAAATCTCTTTCTGTTTCACAGCTTACTCTTTGCTGGACACACTTTTGTATTTCTTCTTAGCATGTACTTCAAAGAAAATGATTTTGTCCCTCCAAGGAAGAATACCTTGAAGACAGCTGGGTACAGCAGTTTGAATCTCACACCTGCATTTTGACATTCCCTGAATACTGGAATAAATGTGCTCCTCTTCTGTCTGGTGTACAATGAGTAGTCATTCTCCACAAACACACTGCTGTCTCCCACGTTTAATACTTTGTCCTGTCATTCCTTCTGCTTATAGGACTGTATCTTTACTATTAAAGGTCTAGGATGCTTTCTTATAGACAGGTTTGGAGCATACACATGATGTGCCCTTTCAACTAAAAACTCCTGTTGTGGAATATCAGTCCACTTGCATATTTGTGCTTTCATAAAATTAATGCAGTCTGTTCCTTCCAGCTTCTCTGGTATAGCTGAAAATCTCAGGTTTTCCCTATGTGCTCTGTCCTCTAATTTTATTATTTTTTGAAACATCTCTTCCTAGGCAGTCTTATATTAAGCCCGCCTTTTCTTCATTTCAACCTCTGATTTTTGCAGCTTTATCATCTCATCTGAATATCTGTTTAAAGCTACTTCCATTTTTCCAACTTTTTGCTGTTTATGTTGATATACTCCATCAGTATTTTGTTTATTTTAAGCAGGTCTGTAGGCAGTTGTCTTAGCCTGTAATTTACTGGAAGTCATGTTTGGAGGTTGCATTGCTTTTTGTTGAACAACTGCAGAACAATCTGCAGTCGGTGTTTCTTCCTCACTTTTTGTAGCTGATTTTTTTTCCAGGTCTTCTGTATTTCTTTATTCCTGGCATCCAGGCGGTGCACTTAATAGCCGGTTACTGAAATGTACCCATAAACACAAGTCTACTGGCCTTTTCTGCTGAGTTTCTCTTTTCACACTGGGAGACCAGCTAGAAATAAGCTGTTACTCAATGTGCAGCCATATTGGAAGTCCATAGATGATTCCAACACCACAACTGGAAACTAAGAACCCAAACTGAAAACACAAAACCTGAGAAGGTAAGGCACTCTCACTATTAGTTGGTTTAATGGAAGATTAAGCACTTTTGTCATGATTAACAAGACTTCATCAGAATCACCAATGATTTGGTGATTCTAATGAAGTCTTGTTATAATTGTGATTAAAGTGCTTAATCTCCCATTAAACTGAGTTGTAGTGACAGTGTCTTGCTTCTCCGTTTATGTATTCAGTTTAAGTCCATAAATAAAGTATTTTGGCTTTTAAGAGAACTTTCAGGACTTATTCCCATGTGGTAGTTGGGAGAGTATTGGTTTCTGATATTTCTTGAGAGATATTCAGGGGGTGAAACAAAGGTGAAGTCTGAGCTGAATTTATCAGTCAGCATGTTTCCTATATCTTCAGCTTCAGTATAGGTTGAGTCATTCACAATCAGCTCACTGCACTGCTGCATAGTACTTTTGAGATTAAGGATAATGCTGAAGAAGGCCTTGGGGTTGTTCTTGCCCTGGATGGCTATTTTAGACTAAAATTTGGCCTTTGTGGGTTTAATTAGATTCATACGCTGTTTACTTAATTTAACAATGGAATTTCTAACATGCAGAGTGTTGCACTTCTTATTTTTTGCTATAAAGCTTACTGTTACTGTGGTTCTATGCAGTTGTTTACATGCTGATGTAAGTTAGCAGTAACTGTTTCCACATAAGGGTTTTGTGATTTGAAACTTGCCAGGGTATCACTTAGGAGTAGGACTTTAGTTTTGGAGAAATTTCTAAAATGTCTAGAAACAAAAGAGATCTTGGGTTTTAGTTTTATTTTGAAGGAGACTGCTTTGTGCTCAGACCTGAGGAGTAAGAATGTTACACAAGAGATGGAGTATAATTCCCCCCATACTTGTAAGGAGAAGGTCAAGGATATAGTTTCCCCTAGTGGGAACTCGGACTAATTGGTCCAGAGCATTTCTATTAATGGTGGTATATGTTTTCCAGTCTGTAGTGTGTAGTTGAATTAAAAGGTATTGGGTTTAATGCTGAGTGACTCCAGTTCATATAAGTAGGTACTATGGCATTCCTCTGTCATAGAGGGTGTTCTGTAGCGAACTGAAATATGGTAAGGGCCTTTACTAATCGTGAATTAGATATGAAGAAGCTCTAGGCTATCCTGCTGCTTTACCACCCTTGATGTGACTCTCTTCTGTATGAGGACTGAGACACCTCTTCCTTTTTCCCTTCCTGCATAGCAGCTGGTCTAAATGTGTGGACTGCATTATAGCCCTGCACAGCTGGAGAGCTCTTCACTGATTTAAACCATGTCATAATCACTACAAAACATCAATGTCCTCCAAGGTGAGGAGGGCTTGCAGGGAGTCTTGTTTAGGCTTATAGCAATGATCAGTTGTACCTTTATATTTTCCTTTGCTCGTTTCATTATGTTGCTAGGTTTATCTAGTTGGTATTGCCTAAAAAAGGCACTATAAGGGAGGACTATGTTTTAGCCAATATTCAAAAACCTAGAGGGGGCAGGTGCAGACTATCCTGGATGAACTAGTGTGTTCTGAAAATTGTATCCCCTATATCTGCTGGAATCTTTTGGATGGTTCTTTTTTTGAGCGGATACTGAATTTTTTTTGGATGCTTTGTGTTAATGAGGTGGAATGTGTGAGAGCAGCCAATATCCTAGGACTGGTGTAAGTGAAACGAGAATTGTATAGCTTCTGGATATTATCCTTCTCACCCAAAAGTCCTGTGTGATGGCCTTCCATGCAGGAGAGTGGAAAGATTAAAAAAACTCAGCTGCTTCCAGAGGGGAGAGGTCAGGCAACCCGTCAGGAATGGCGAGATTGCCAGTCTGAGAAGGGACCACAATATATGTGGTTCTGCAAGCCACCTAAACCCCTCAATCTGCTTTCATTAAAGGGGTCACCTCTGCCATAACTGCCCTCTTCAGAAGTGGAATCATAGGATTGATGCCAGGTTTCATTAAACCATAGAGACTCAGACCCCTTTTAGTTCCTATTTTAAGATCTTTGTTGTATCTCAAACTGACTCATACGGCAGATAACATCTTCCCATCCTGTCTACACTTCTGCATCTTCTCCTTGACATATGGACCAAAAAGGGATGATCCATCATAAGGGCACTATTAAAGGATACATTTAAGCTGTCCACAAATTCACAAAGGTAAAATAATCAGGCATGATGCCTCATAGTTATGCGTGATTCTGCAGTATCATCTGATGTAGCATATGAGAAGGCTTGCAATGTTCAAAATAGTGCCCGACATGGTCTCTACTTCCTATAGTATGGGGTGGGCAGCTTCTTCAAAGAGGCTAAAGCTTTTTCTGCAAGACTTCAACTATGCCTCCATTAAGTGGGAGACCTATACATTCTCAAACATGTATGCTCAACAATTTCTGGACTTCGTAAATACAAACTTTCTGGACCAGCTAGTCTGCACCCCAACCAGTAGTGATCAAATCCTAGACTTGGTCTTTACCTATACAGGGCAGATTTGCTCATCTTGAGATGCAACTTTCTACCCAGTCAAAATGAACCACATTAGGTTTTTCACCTTAAGACTGATGCTGGAAACATCTTTGTATACCTCGCTGTTCAGAAAAATCTATTAAAGCTGAGTGATGACCTGCCTAAACTCAAAAGCCCTTTCCATCCTGATGGCTGCCACTGTTTATGCAGGATCCTTTACCACCAAACTCTATGTATTTGTAAAGAGTTGAATGGATGCATCTTTCTCCATCAGAAGCAAATACAATGGCAAATTTAAAAAACTATGGTGAAACCTTAATATAAACAGGCTCTATAATAAAAGAAAAAAAAAACTCATTACATGCACAAATAAATTTAACTCTCAAGATGGCATTAACACCCTTGATAAATTTAACAAGGAACTCACTGATCAAATCGACCAAAGCCAGATGTGAGATACAAATAGCCACCTGGACAATGGATAACCACAAAGCTTTCTTTATGTTAGAAATCTCTGAAACTATACCCAGAACTGCAGAGAGCCAATTCTAAAGGATATCCTATACTCAGACCCAGAAGACATAGCCAATCTATTAGCAGACAAGTTTAGTTCACAGTTCACCCTTTCTCCCCACTTACATTCCTAGATCACATACCTGTATTTATACCACCTCCAAAGCTCCCAAAAAAAGTCCCCAAGGCAAAGAATGAGAAGTTATGTACCTACCATAACGTTCCATGTTAGTTGTCTTCATCTCGCCTTCTTTCTTGCTAGATGGGTTCGGAGCCGATCCTCGGCTCTGACTCGGCCTTTTACTAAATCTCGAGAGCTATTTACCGGCTCGAGGCCTCCCCTTATCCCACAATGCTAGGCGTCAGATATGCAGATCTCGTTTGGAAAAGCTAACACCATGGAAAAAAACACACTGGTTCCCACCAAAGGTTTACCTACAGTGTTACAAACAGAGGAGGACGTAACCTAAAAACATGGTCAACCGTAGGAAGAAGACCTCAAAAGGGATTCTTCTCAGTCCTAAGCAGGCTAGGGGGATGGAGGGTGGGACGCAAGAAAGAAGGCGAGATGTAGACAACTAACATGGAACGTTATGGTAGGTACATAACTTCTTAATGTTAAGTTGTCTATCTCGCCTTCATTCTTGCTGGATGGGACAGCGTCCCTAGCACCTTAGTCCTGAGTGGCTCATCGAAACAGACTCTTGAACACAGTGGAACCAAAATCAGCTCGACTCCTGGAAGCCATATCCAACTTGTAATGTGAAATGAAAGTATGAGGAGTGGCCCATGTTGCTGCAGCACAAATAGATTCCAATGGAAGTCTAGCCTGAAAAGCTACAGACGTAGCCAATGCCCTGGTGGAATGAGCTTTTGGTTCTGAAGGAAGCTCTTTATGTCTCAGTTGGTAGATCAAGGTAATAATAGAGGCCAGCCACCTAGACAAGGTAACCTTAGAAACAGGCAGGCCCTGCTTCCTTCAGCATAGGACAGGAACAGTTGATCTGATTTTCTTGACTGTTTGGTCCTATCCAAATAAAAACGTAGCTGCCTGTGAACGTCCAAACAGTGTAACTTTTGTTCAGCTCTGTTTGAATAATTAGGAAAAAATACAGGGAGATCAATGACCTGATTGAGATTTGTCTCCGAGGGTATTTTGGGCAAAAAGGAAGGATTAGTCCCGAGTGAAACTCTATCTTTGTGAAAAATAAGATATGGAGGGCGAACGCAAAGGGCTTGAAGTTCCAATACTCTTCTGGCCGAGGTGATGGCTACCAAGAAGAGAGTCTTCCAGGAGAGTAATTTTAAGGAACAAGAAGCTGCAGGTTATTCCAAAATGGCTGCCATCCTATAAGCAGTGTTTTCACAGAGCTCTGCCACTCTCCTAAAATCTAACATTTAATTTTAAGGGTTGAAGCTCTTTTCAAAACATAAATAACTCTACAAAAGATTCAAGAAGCTTACCTACTGTGCTTACCAACATTTTGAGAGGGCGAGAGAGGATCTGTTGGGAAGGCTTGTACCTGATCTGTCAGTCTCTTCTACTAATAGGCCGGACTACATGTGCACTAGGCCTCGGAGGCCCTCCACTCCTGTGAAGAAAAAAGTCAGTGTAAAGATTCTAAACCATGTCGAAAGAACTGGATCACAAGGAAACTCAAACCACCAAAGCAAAATTTTCAACTATTGCCTCACCAGAAAAAGAAGTAACTACAAAAAGGGCCAGAACTACTAAACAACAAGAGGCCCCTAAAGTAACACCAGTAACATCAAAAGAGAAATCTGACTCAAACTATATGGAAGAACTAAAGACTGCTCTTCTACCTATTCAAACAGCAATCCAAGGACTCTCACACCAACTTAAATCTTTCAATGAAGCCATAGACAGAATCTTAACCAGAATGGACAAAACAGAAGCAAGGATGCTGGAAAATGAGATTAAAATAGATCAGATACAAAAAGAACAAAATAACAATGACTCAAACATAAAGATCATACAACAGAAATTAATTGATTTTGAAGCTAGATCCAGACGTAACAACCTTATCATTAGAGGCATCCCAGAAAATATAACACAAACAGACCTATTAGAAAGCATCTCTGAAATTTTTTCTATTTTCCTGGATAAAGAACCTCTCTCAGATAAAATAATTATTGAACGTGCACACAGAGCCCTAAGACCAGCACGTGACAATACTATTCCGAGACCAGTATATGTTAAGATTGTAAACTACCAACATGTGAATAAGATAACAGTTGCATCAAAAAAAAAGAAATACATACAATGGAAAGGCTCAAAAATATCCCTCTCTTCAGATCTTCCAGCCCCAATTAAACAACAGAGACAGGAATTAGCTCCCTTCTGCACCTTCTTGATCAAAAAACAAATCAGATTCCAAATGAAGTATCCTAATACCCTCAATTTTTCTCACCAAGGAGTTCAACTATCAGCACATAACTAAGACGAAGCAGTGGTTATATTTGAAAAAACATTTAGAGAGCGCCCGGACAAAGCAACACAAAAGGCTTAGCTAATATCTTAAAAACCCAAAATGTGCTATTGCAAGTCACAAAAACGACAGTAATCTTTTGAGTAATGTCAAGTTTCACTATTAGCCTCACTTCATACCTTCCAAACTGAAGGTCTGGCACAAATTACTTAATTAGTTGAACTCTGCCAAAAAGGAGAAAAGTAAAAAAAAAAAAAAAAAAGGCAGTTACTGAAAAGAACATCTACAGTATATGCCATCAGTAATAAAAAGAAAAGGAAGAAAAAAGACTAAATCCCTAAATAACACACCTCCGAAGAGTGTGACCAGTGAATAGCAGTCATCCGAGGACCTTGGTTTAAACTCACAAGCATACCTCACCAAGTGACTGGCTGACTTTCTCTGGCTGTCGGCTTCTCTACTGTCTGCTTTTAGTTGTCGGCGGTCTGGATTTCACTGGCTCTTCCATCGCTAGCGACAGCTACGGGGGGATATGCGACCTACGAGACAGTCCCTGGATAAATCCTCGTACTTCAGGCCTACAAGACAAGACGCTCAGGCCTCCGACACTGCATTGACCCTCAGCATTCCCTTGATGCAAAGCGCTCTTAAAGGAGCAGTACCCTCCAGCGCTTCCTCGGCGGTTGAAAACCTTTTGGATATCTTCAGTCTTCGAAGAGTGAGCCAGTCGAATCCGCAGAACTTTCCAATCAACCAAGATCCATCGGGGATGATGTAGGCAAAGTTTCACAAGATACGACCCAAGTTGGAAGACTTCATAGCAAAAGAAGAGACATCTGAAGGAAGTAACTCCAGATGACAGCAACGTGCATTCCTCGAAGGTTAGTACTACCTGCTCAGAAGCTGCACGCTTCTCCCAAGTGCTCCGAAAATGTCCTGTATACTACTTGGAGACCAAAGGACTGTATATGCACCTACAAACGCTGATAAATTGATTGCACTTGCCTACTATGATTTGAGCTGCCTTTGCAACTGATTTTTTCTGTTTCTTTTCTTTTTTTTTTTTCTTCAGTTTAAGTACAAAAAATATATCTCTGATATGACTCTTAATGCTACATTGGGGCTATATAGGCAGAGATAGATATGTGTCAAACTGAGGGTAAACAATAGAAATATATTCATGCAACAAGGAAAGCAAGAAGCAATACCACTATAATAGTAATTGCTAATAATCTTTACATATCCTGCTAAATATGTTCTGCATACTAAGGAAAATGTATAGGGCTAGACATCAGCAGATTGTTCATCAGTAATTACAAGAACCTGACTGTACTGCCCAAAAACATGGCTTTGGTCTAAATAGACAGCACTAGCAAACACCCGTAAGACCAATACAGCTCAGCGAGTCTTGCTCCAGATATAACCTGCATGTTAACAAGAACTGGAGGCAGTTTTCACATGTGACCTTTCCTTGAGGAAATTTATCCTGTCTAGTGTTAAATGTTAATGCAGAAAGGTAAAACTGTTACCTCAGTAAATAATTGAATTTCAGGAAAGTACAGCCTTAACAAGATTGTATAAGAACTAAAAAGAATTGTAGTCACTTGTGTATGGTAAATGTGTGTAACAAGGGTTTTTTGATGGCATTCCTCACTCCAGAAAAGCAAATTTATTTTACAAATTACTTAAATCTACTTGCTGCCAAACCCTAGTTAACTACAAGAAAAATAATACAGCCCCTAGAGGTCATGGCCTATTGCATTCTGCCAATTCCATGTGCAAGACTGCATATGAGGAAACTTTGGTAGAAATTGGGTCTCTTGTGTCAGCATTTTCAGGACCTGGAAACAATGATTCCTTTCGTTACCGGGCTAATTGCCTAAACTAGATATAGTCCCTAATTGGGAAAGCCCCCCCCCCTCCTCTCACACATTTAAGGAGAGCTTCACTTAAGATTACCAATACCTTAATTAACAATTTACAACACCCTTCTATAAGATGGGAACAGTTATGTTCGAAATATGTAACCCTGCATGATTGTACATTTATTTGGCAGAGGTTTAATTATGTGCTAAACACTGCATGGGCTTAGCTATGCATTTTGGAACATGGTGTGTTAGAAAGTACTATCTGGGAACAATATTTTCCTCTTATTTGGGGATTCCAAAAACACATTATATTATTTTCCCAGACCCTTCCGGGCTTAGGGGGAGGTGGATAGGCACCGGGATGAAGTGGGAAGGATTTTTCATACTTGCCCTAATGTTCATAATACAGTGTGTCAAGATTATACAGTGTTGTTTCTATTCTGTAAATTATTCACTAGAGCTTAATGTACTTATTTCACCTAAATGTTGTGGAACATAGAATCATGGAACATTAAGGGGCTACAATCACCTAAAAAAAAACTGCTTATGCATCTAACTTTGAAATCTTCCTCTAATATTACCTTTCTTCAGGAAACTCATCTGTTGAACCAGCAATGGGAACAAGAAAAATCGAGACCCTGGATCAAAAAGATCATAGCGTCTGAAGGCACTACGAATAGTTCAGGGGTGGCCATAATTATTAAAAACAATTTTGGCGCAGATATAGAAAAGATGGGATCAGATGAGGAAGGTAGGTGGTGTTACTTCACTACAAAACACCCTGTATTAGTTAAACCTATTCTAGTTATAAACATATATGCCCCCTGTACATCCCAACAAATTTTCCTCACGAAATTGTACAACCTCATCACCTTATTTCCCAACCACTATTATGTTGTAGGAGGAGATTGGAATTTAGTACAGGACCCCAAAACAGACAGATCAAATCCCAAAGTGAGATTTAACTACTTAGCACACAAAACCATCATCGAATTGAAAGAAGACTTCAATTTATTTGACCCGTACATATTTTCGGACCAGGCCCAGAAAAAGAAAAATTACACCTTTTTCTCTAGTTGTACCAAAAGCTGGTCTAGACTGGACTTTTTCCTTATATCCCTGGCATTCTATAACATGGACATTTCATTCACCCGATCTCCGAGAACTCTTTCAGACCACTCGAAGATCTCTATAAGTATTCGCCAACATAGCAAAGACCCACCAATCAGAACAGATATCAGCTGGAAGTTGAACCCTAACCTTCTAGGGAAAGAGGAAATAAAATATCTAATTAATGAATATCTGGACGGTTTTCTCCAATTAAAGGACTCTTTCCAATCTCCCATAGATTGTGAATGGGCCGCAGTTAAGTCAATGATTAGGGGTTTATTGATAAATAAAGCCGCATATTATAAAAAACTTCGGAACAAAAAAGAACGGGAATTAACTGCCCAACTCCATAAAGCAGAAGTAGAGTCCCAAGGAAATCACACTACACTACTGGAAGAACGTATAATCCAGCTACAAAAAGAACTAATCTCCTTACAAGCAGAGAACTTGAGTCTACATGAGATTAAATCTTTGGCTTTATAAGCAAATGTAATACATAGCCCCTCTAGAATTTTGGCCAGAGTGATCAACCAAACTAAATCCTCTATTTTTATACCTGAAATACAATTCCAAGGTAAGGATTACCAGAAACCTACTCAAATTATTAAAATTGTTGAAAATATCTTCTCCCAAACCTATGGACCCTCTGAGAACATGACCGAGGAAACAGAAATACAATCTTTTCTTAATAGCCTAACTTTTTCCAAACTAACAGAGAAACAAAATAAATTCCTAGAGAGGGATATTAATACACAAGAAATTATTTCTGTCATAAAAAACCTTAAACCCAATAAATCCCCCAGCCCAGACGGTTTTACGGCAGAATTTTATAAAGCTTTTAATATGAAAATAGCCAAAATCTTAAAACTATTGTTTAATTATATTATTTCCAATGGGTTTAAAGATATCCATCTGAACGCCTCTAGAACTGTTCTCATCCACAAACATAATACAGACGCAAAAAATCCGGGGAACTACAGACCCATCTCCATGATTAACTTAGACATGAAAATTCTAGCCACAATCCTGGCCAATAGACTCAAAGCCGTTATCTCTTATATTATTTCCCCCGAACAATCGGGTTTTATTCCAGGTAGAAAAACTAATGATCAGACCTTACTTTTAGAAGCAATGATACATCATTCTAACCTAAAAAAACACCCGGTATATGCTTTAGTAGTAGATGCATCGAAGGCGTTCGAAGACTAAGTACTAAATTCTTATTTACTACCTTGCCATACTTCAATATCCCAATCTCTTTTATAAACAAATTAAAAATTCTCTATTCTAAGCATATACCACCTTACAAATCAATAAACACATATCTAACAGAATCAAAATTATCAATGGAGTTAGGCAAGGTTGCCCTCTTTCCCCTTTCCTCTTTAACTTATATATGGAACCACTTTTCATGCTTATTAAACAAGCTACTTTTCACCACCCCCCTAATATATATAACTTAAAGATTTCCCTATCGGCATACGCAGATGACCTGAACATATATTTCACCCTCCCCAGCTCTGGCCCAATTAAAATACTTTCTTCCATCAAAATATTCTCTAACATAGCAAACTATAAGCTTAATAGGGAGAAATCCTTAATACTCCCTTTAAACATTCACTCGAGGCTGCCTAACATTACATCAACTACAGAGATCAAATTCAAAGAGCAAATACAATACTTAGGTATTCAATTTTCGCAAGGTAACCACAGTTACTATCAGGACAATGTAGTCAGGTACTGGTCAAATGTCCAAAATGATATCATAAGATGGTCTAACCTCAAGCTCCCTTTTTTGGCCAAAACAACAGTGGTTAAAATGAACATTCTTCCTAGGCTTCTATACCTATTTCAGACAACTACTAACACACTACACAACAATTTTTTAAAAAAAATTATAACAACTATTTCTAAATTCATCTGGGCCCCCAAATCGGTCAGGATTAGCTATTCAAAGCTTATCTGCCCTAAGGAACAGGGGGGACTGGGCCTACCCGACTTTAAAACCTATTATGAGATTATTAACGCCAGTAGAATTTTTAAAATTGCGTCCTATAAGAAGAATAAACCGTTATGGGCCCCACTATGGACGTCTCTCTATAATAACTATATTAAAACATTAAAATTCAACCCTGCTGCTCTCCCATTTTTAAATGAAGATAACCTAGGGACCCTAAAACACACAAAAAACATATTTGGTATAAAATCCCTGCAGGCAATCTTTAAATCTTTGAACCTTTCACACTCATTTTTTTATTTTACAACCACTTCATCTAAACCCTAATCTTAAGTTAAACGGATGCATGCTAAACTTGGAACAATACCCTCTTTTGTTAAACACCTCTATCTCGGATCTTTTCCCCCTTAGACATCAATCAATACCTGACATAAGAACCAGTCTCGGTTTACCATATAAGTACTTAATGATACTACGACAAATTAGAGAGCTAGTAAGAAAATTCCTAGAACACCCACTAGTCTCGGACAATGATATCTTAACATGTAAAACAGTAATAAATCTCCTGCTAACCGAAAAAAAAATGTCCTCAAATGTATACAAATTCATAATGACACTTAGATACCAAAATAAACTAAATGTTTCGAAACTCTGGTCAAAGATCAACCCTGATATTAACCAAAACCAATTCGCTAAGGCTATAAACCTAAGCACTAAATCTATTCCCTTTAAGAAGATGAAATACACTCAAATGATGATTATGAACAATGCTTATTTTACCCCTACGATCCTTAACAAAATCTTCCCTAATTTATCCCCTAATTGTAAATATTGCCCGAATCAATCGGATGATATCCTTCACTCGTTTTGGAGCTGCAAATTTTCCTACAAGTTATGGTGTGCCTTGAGGGTGATTCTTGAAAAAATTGGATATGAAAAATCCACCCTGTCATGGGAATTTACCATTCTTCATATCCCCCCCCCCCCCCCCGGTTTATCAGAAAGAAAATGCAAGGCTCTGATTCCTATCTTTATGTTAATCAAATATTACATCTCCTTGAATTGGAAAAACAGACACTCCCTATCATGGGAAGGATTTAAACACATAGCTATTAATTACCTCAAGGCACATAAATACCTGTTCCACAATATTAAACATAAACCAGCTATGAAGGAATTTTGGGAAATATTATCTGAACATATACTTAAATAAGTACTGTTAATTTGCAGATACCAATAGTCCTTATCACGCTGTAATGGAATTATATAGAAATTGCTGTGGGCATAGTATGAGTTGTACATAGTTGTTGTTTTTGATGTTTTTATCTTATACATAATATGCTTAATGTATACTCGCATTTTGATGTAGTGTCTGTCATGGTTTTCGGTTTGACATGTAAGCTTGAAAATTTTGCAATAAAAAAGAATTTTCAAAAAAAAGAAGCTGCAGGTTCGAAAGGAGGGAGAATCAATGAAGTTAATATCAAGTTCAAATCCCACGGGGGGGGGGGGATCTTTAACCGGGGGTATAAGTAACATAGTCCCTTTAAGAAAACCTTTACAAAGTTTTTGGGACATGACACTGGACTCTGATAAGCTATCGTGAAAATTTGCGATAGCAGCCAATTGTACCCTAATGGTGGCAGCTGAGGAGCCTGCTCGAAAAAGTTCCGCCAAAAAATCTAAAATATTATGGATAGGGGCTGTAAATGGGTTCATCTTTCTAGCCACTGTCCGGAAGGAAAAACGTTTCCACTTACTAGCATAAGTCTTTCTAGTAAAAGGTTTGTGCGAAGAAAGTATGATTTCGCACACTGGCTGAGAAACATGTGGAAGCTTGGCTAAGGTTGGAAGTGAAGCAACCAAGCTGTGAGGTTGAGAGAGTGAAGGGATTGGTACAGCCCGCCCGACTGGTGGATCAAGAGGTCTGGCACTGGGTCCAGATTCCAGGGCTGCTCCAGCAGGTGACTACACAGGAATGGGAACCAAATTTGTTGAGGCCAGTAAGGAGCAATGAGGATCATCCTGGATCCCAAAGCGGTCGCTTTCTGAATCAGTTTTGGAATTAAGGGAAAAGGAGGGAATGCACAGAGCAGACCCCGGGGCCAATTGTGAACTAGAGCGTCTCTGGGGATTTGGCCTGGGAGAGGGAAGAGAGTGAAGAAGTCGCTGCACTTGCTGTTGAGAGGGGTTGTAAAAAGGTTGCAGCAAGGTCGACCCCATCTGCGGAAAATTTTGTCCGCTACTAACTGATTGAGAGACCACTTGTGAGGCATAAGGATTGCTCTGCTTAGCCTGTCTGCTATGACGTTGGACTTCCCGGGGATGTCCGTTGCTATCAGAAACCGTTGAGAGGAGATTGCCTACTGCTAGAGTCTGAGTGCTTCTTGACATAAGGGATAGGACCCGGTTCCGCCCTACTTGTTGATGTACCACACTACCGACATACTGTCCATCTGAACTGCAATAGTCCTGGTAGGTAAAGAGTCCTGAAGAGCTTGCAACGTTAAAAGTACCACTCTCATCTCCAAGACGTTTATGTGCAGATGGTACTCTAGGGGTTGCCAAGTGCCCTGGACAGTCCTGCCCTGAAAATGCCCCCCCACCCGATCAGGGAGGCATCCGTTGTCACCGTGGCAACCGGAGGAGGAAGTACAAATGGTCTGCCCTGAAAAACTTGAGGGGAGACCATCCACCAAGAAAGGTGGTCTTTGCATGAATGGGTGATTATTATGTTGTGAGACATCGGTAGCTGTTGAAAAGACCATTGGGTAAAAAGCATCCAGTGAAGAATCCACATGTGAAAACGAGCCAGGGGAAGTAATGTGATTGTTGCTGCCATGAGACCCAAGGTTTTCAGCACAAATCTGGCCTGGATTCTCTTGCATTGTAGTAACGTTTGAACATGTCGGCGAATGACTAATACTCTTTCTAATGGAAGTTTTGCTGACAGTTCTTTTGTGTTTAATATGGCGCCTATAAAGTTTATAGATTGACAAGGTGACAACGCAGACTTTGCAAAGTTTATGGAGATACCTAGCTCTGAGCAAGTTTGGATGGTATAATCCCTGGCTCGGATTAGCTGATGCCTGGTGGAAGCGGTTAGCAGCCAGTCGTCTAGATATGGAAACACCTGGAATCCTCGCCGTCTCAGGTGAGCCGTAACCACTGCCATACATTTGGTGAACACCCTGGGGGCTGTGGTGAGACCAAAGGGCAGGGCTCTGAATTGATAGTGACTGGCTCCCAGCCAGAAGCGGAGAAACCTCCTGGAGCATCTGTTCATTCTGATATGGTAATACGCATTCTGAAGGTCTATGGAGCACATCCAAATGTCCGGACCCAAAAAGGGTAGAATGGACTGAAGCATGGCCATCCGGAACTTCATTCTTTGAACAGATTTGTTTAACCTGCTGAGATCCAAAATGGGTCTCCAGTCCCCTGTCTTCTTTGGTACCAAAAAGAACTTGGAGTAAATCCCGGATCCTTGCTGGACTGCTGGGACTGGCTGGATAGCTCTTTTTCTTAGCAGTTTTGAGATTTCTAATACTGCTTGTTCCCTTAGACCAGGTGGAACATCTGGAAGGGATCTGTTTGTTTGAATGGGGGTGTGGACAAAGGGGATTTTGTAGCCCTCGGATATGATAGCCTGTACCCATTTGTCTTGTGTTTGGAGTCGCCAGGCTTCTGGGTACAGTGACAATCTTCTTCCGACTGCCTTCAAGAGTGGACAGTCGGGCAGCCCCTCAGGGGTGCTGAAAGGGTTTGTCGGAAAAAGTTTCCCTGCTACCCTGATTCTGTGGACCCCCTCTGCCCCTCGGGCGGCGTCTGTTGTTCCCTCCTCTGCCCCTGGAGAGAAACTCTCCACGTGTGTCAGGCACGACTCCTTGTGGTTTGCGAAACCACATTTTCCCACCCTTCTGACCTTTAGAGTATGGTCTAGAAGGAGTAGAAAAACAGACTCCCATGGCAGAGAGAGTCTTGCCTTCCTGCTCACACCTGTTAAGGGTATCTTTCACCTGTGGTCCGAACAAAGCCGAACCATCGAAGGGGGTATTGGTGAAGGATGCCTTAAAGAGGTCAGCAAAATTGCATAACTGCATCCAGGCATGTCTTCTCAAAGCCACGCCTGTGCCTGCGGCCCTACTCACCCCATCGGCTGCATAAGAAATGAGCCGCATGGAGGAGTTAACTATAGAATTAAGGGTCGCCAGCTGGGAGTTAATCTTTTCCTGAGACCCCGCAGCAGATGGATCCTGAAGAGTATCACCCAGTTCCATAAGGAGATCTCTCTGAAGGCGGGTGAAATGGCACAGATAGTTCAGTGACCGCATAGAAAAGGTCACTGAATAGAACATCCGCTTGCCGTACCTATCCATCGTCCTGGATTCTTTATTAGGTGGCTGGACAGGAACCGAAGAGTCAGCCAACTCCTTCTTAGTGGCTGCTGCAACCACCATGGCATCAACAGGGACACCGTTAGTGAGAAACTGTTTGTCTGACGGGGCTGTGATGAATTTTGTGGGCCTGCGGGGAGTTGGTTCCACTGTGTCAGGGGCAATCCACGCTTTCCAAGCCACTACTTCCATGAGTGGGTCGAAAGGCGGAGATACCCAGGAGGTGGAAGGACGAGAACCAAACGCGTCCACATACACCGACTCGTCCTCGGAAGGGTTGAGGGCAGTCCAGTTCCTCCTCTGCTTAAGGATCTCAAGGATGTCTGAAAAGGAGACATCCTCAGAGGGGGACCTTGGGGACCCTTCCGAATCCTCCAAGTCGGTGTCAGAGGTGACTGACTCGGGGGAGTCAACATGCTTCTTCTTACATTTTCTCTTCTCAGGGGGTTCCTCCGAATGATCAGGGGAGGCCTCGGAAGAGGAAGATGCACCCAATGTGGCTACCTGGAGCGCTTGTTCTCCATGCTTGGGGTCAGGAGGGTGGACAGAGACCGACACAGGCACCATGGAGGGAGGAGCCGAAGGGGTCGATCGCGGAGCCGACCCAGGAGTCTGCACGGTCCTCATGACCTCAAAAGCGCCCCTATCAGGCAGAGAAGAGGGCCCCCGCTCCGAAGAGACCCCTCCTGGCACTGAGAGGGACGGCTCCGAGGCTGATGTTGGGGCCGAGCTCACCTGCGCCGAGGCCCCGAGAGGGAGAATGGGGTTGGACAATGGTCCGATGCCACTCGCCCCCTCGGAGCAGATGAGGGAGTCTCGACACCCGGATCCCTCCAAGGACGGAACCAATGAAGAGATTGGAGCTGACGAAGGAGCCGAAGGGTGGGGTATCAGCTCCGACGTTCCGACGATTCGAGCCCCAACAAGCTCCGGCTCCGAACACAGTAGTAGAGTCGGAGGAGGAATAGTTGAAGAAACAGGGATAGCCACAGTCTGCGGAGAAGGGCTAGTCAACATATTGGCCAGTGCCTGCGACTTAAGGAGCCTACTGACCACCCTCTCTAAGTCATGGTCAGATAACCTGGAGGACCGAGAGGAATGGGACCTATGACTCCACTCCAACTGTAGTAATGGGGACCTAGGAGCCGAGCGAACGGACTCTAAAGAGGGGGATCTCGAACGCTTCCGGCTCAAAGAAGGCTCTGATGGCAAAGTCGGGGCTGACTGAGGTTTCAAAGCGTCGGTTCCAGCCAGAACAGACAAGAAAGTAGAAGCTCCGCTCGGCGTCTGCTCTGAACAGGGAGCCAACGGTTTGGTGGGCTTTAAGGATTTCCCTGATGAAGGCTTAGCCAGGGATCCTTCAGGCTTTAACAAGCCTCTCAATATAAGTTTATTCCTACGTTCCTGCAGGACTCTCGGACTGAAAGCATGACAGACCGAACAAGAGTCCTGCAGGTGTAGGGGGCCCAAACAATAAACACAAGAAGTGTGACCATCTGTCAGAGACATCTTCTGACAGCATGAATCACACTTCTTGAAACCTGAAACCTTGATATCTTTGGACATAGTAGAAGAGATACCAAGGAAAGTTAAGATAGTGCTTAAACACTAAACACAGACACACACGCACTAGAACAGACAATACAACCTCTACAACTATAACAGTTATAATTAACCAAAAACTATAAAACTATATATATATATAACCACACTTTAAAGATATAGGCCTAACCACTACCCCAAAGGGGGGTGGGGAAGGGAGGAAGGGAATAAAACTCTGTAATCAACAGAAAAAAAGGGGATTATAAGTGGGTCTAAAGGGTTTACAATTTAACAACTCTAATAGAAAAGAAATCTGAAATAACAACAACGCTGACTATGAAAAGTTATAAAAAGAATTATATGACCTGGAGCCGGTAAAAAAACGCAACCTCGTAGCTGAAGCGGCAAATGAGATCTGGATATCTGACGCCTAGCATTGTGGGATAAGGGGAGGCCTCGAGCCGGTAAATAGCTCTCGAGCTTTAGTAAAAGGCTGAGTCAGAGCCGAGGATCGGCTCCGAACCCATCCAGTAAGAATGAAGGTGAGATAGACAACTTAACATCAATACTTCAACAAGGCTGGATAATTTACTGGGCTACCTACTTGTTATGCAATATCAGCCTCCAAACAGGTTTCATGCCAGCTGAACAGAGGACACTAAAGCTCATTTGCAAAAGTCTTACTTACCTGTAACAATAGAAAAAAACTGTCTTACTGGCATATGGGTAGAAATGATCTGTGACCTTTCCTCTTGCAGTTTACCAAAGCTGAGAGTTCCTCCCACTGCCTGTCTTTGGATGCGATGGACCAATCACCTGACAGTACAGGGACTGCCTTTCAGACCCACAGACAGGACCCTTTCAATTTTCTAGGGTGCAGAAGGAAGAAAAAAATGAAAATGGAAGCTTTGTGGACACCTACTGTTCCAAATCAAAACAAACACACACACACACACACACACACACACACACACACACACACACACACACACAAATGCACACACATCAAGAAAGGCTGCTGAGCATAACTCAATGGCAACTCCAACACCAAACTATGTACATCCAAAAATGAGGGATGGTGGGTGGTACTGCCAGTAAGGCAGTGTGCTCTACGAACATCTACTGTTACAGGTAAATAGAACTTGCAGAACTTCACCATGTTCAATTAACACACTGCCTTATTGGCATATGGGTAGATTCACAAAGTTTACCCAGCCTGGGAGGAAGAAAGATAAGGATCCAGGAGTCCCTGGAGAACAGTCCTAGTAAAGCCTACTCTGGATTTAGAAAAGGCATCCAGCTTGCAGTGCTTCATAAAAGTATAGACAGAGGACCAAGTTACTGCTGCTAGGATAATTCTAGAGTCCATTCTTTTCCAATACACCACTGAAAAGGAAAAGGTTCTGGTGGAATGGATTTTTACCTTGCCTGGATTCACCTTGCCATGGTGGGTGTAACAAAAAAACAACAACAGGAGAAAAGGTTTACTTAGAGATAGGTTGATCCTTCTTTGCCCCAGTGTAGGAAATAAAAAGTCTTTCAGCCTTCCTGAAGGTTTCATTCTGTACAGGCAGTACCTGAGCTGTCAGTGCACATCCTAGGAATAAAGTACCCCCACACTTACTTAGCTTCTGGAAAAACACAGGGAGATTAACAGACTGAGAGTTAATTCCGATAGAACGTCTGGTATGAAAGAGGGGGTTACTGCGTAACACAACGCTATTCATGTGAAAAATTAGGTAAGGCTGTTCTACCATGAGAGCTTGTAGCTCGGAAACTCACCTTGCAGATGTCAGAGCAATAACCAAAACAGTTTTCCACATTAAGAATTTCAGATCATGAGCTGATGGTAAAAAGGGTGGTAAGTTAAATTTTTCCAGAACAGAGGAGATCCTACGAATGAGGAATAATTTGTTTGGGAGGGAGCTTCATATACAATTCTCCTTTCATGAAATGTTTTACCAAAACAGAAGAAGAAAGATGAGGGATCCACTGGCAGACAAGCAGAGATGGCTGCTAAAATGCACCTTAATAGATGTATATGATAAGTGAATCTGAAGTAGCTCACACAAATATTTCAAGACCAGATGGATGTTACTCTCAAAGGACCCTCTGTTCCAATGTAGACATCACTTAGAAAACCTTCTCCATTTGCATACATAAGATTTTCTACAAGCAGGTTTTCTGGCCTCCTTTAACACCTGCTAAACGTCCTCATGAAACAAGTACCTAAATACATGCACACATACAAATATTTCAAGCATGGGCATTAATACCCTTCTAATGTGCCAATATACCAAAAAGACTGAATCATCCAGACTGTCAGCTGTAATTGATCAAAATTAGGGTGCACCAGTCACCCCTTAGACTGTATAAGCAAATGCAGAGCACAAAGACGACTGTGGTAATTGCTCTTAGCCAACACCATTAGAAGCAAGAACTAAGATTGTTTGTGCCAATAGTGGGTCACCACAATGACTTTTGTCATTTCTTTCTGAACCTTCAGAAGTACCTTGTGAATCAGTGGAAAGGGTGGACATGCACACAGGAACATTCCCGATCAAGGGAATGAGAATGCATCTGTCCTCCAAGCATGGCTGTAAGAATGTCTGGAACAGGATTTCTCCAGCCGTCTGTTTTGAAGGGAGGTGAACAGATCTATTTTAGTCATTTCTCATTTCTAGACTAGATCCTGGAAAATCACTGCCTTGAGCTGCTACTTTTGTAGGTCTGTCCACAATCTGCTTAATCTGTCTGCCACAACATTTTTACCTGAAGGAATGCGTGATGCCTGAAGAGTCAGAGAATGCTTAAAGCCAGTTCCCAGGCAATCACTGCCAACCGCCACTGATGGTATGACCTTGTACCCCATTTGCAAAGGTACATCATCACTGTGGTGTTGTCTATAACTACAAGAAAGGACCCAGAGTTTATAGGTGGTGAAGCACTTTCAAGACATGTATCACCATCAGCATTTCTTCATATAGATGTGATTCTGCACTTGCGCTCCCATTGACACTGCTCCCCAAGTAAAATCAGGCAAATGTGTCTGTACAGATTGCACTGGAATAGGTGGGAAGAAGGCAAGTCCTGGACTGATACTCAAATGTGCTCTTCATCACTGTAACTCTCACCTGATGATGGATAATACTGGCAACTGAGATTCCATAGAATGTAGGTGCTGGATCCAACAATTCTGAACACACCATTGACTTTTCCTCATGTGGAGATGACCCTGTGGTATCCTGAGAATCATGGATGATATCAGTTCTGGAATTTTTAAGAATTCTCTTGCCAAGGTGATGTTCCTCCTTGAGAATTCCTGAAATACTGTCTGGTACGACAGGATCTTATCTTCATGAAGAAAGGCCATTCTTTTGTTGGTGTCGATTAAGCACCCCAGGAAGACCTGTCTTTGTGAGGGTGTCAGATATGACTTCTGAAGGTTCAACTTAAATACTAGCTTGGACAGTAAGGTTGAAACCTTCCCTAGTGATGCCAAACACCTGGATACACACACTGCATAGATCAGCAAGTTATTTAAGTACAGAAAGATGTGAATGTCAAAGTCTGAAAGTGGGCCACTACCAGGGCAAGGCATGTGGTAAACAGAAAATAAAAACGATGGAAAAACACAGCAATTCCTTTGTAACCAAGTTTAATAGTAGTGTTAAGCACTTTGATCCCAAGTGGGAATTCAAAAATACACTCAGTTAATATACATTTCAAAAATATCACATGACTACCAAATAAATATTCAGTGAAAACATATCAATAATCCAGCATAAAACAATACATATCTCTGACCTTAACATTATTATATTTTAAACTAACAAACTTTTAAGTCTGAGTAATGGCAGAATAGCGCATGCCTCATTTAGACCTGGAGTCACTGTGGCTTCCAGTCTTATTTGTCAAACCAACTCTTTAAACAATAAATGCTTATCAATAATATACCCTTTTGGGTCTTTTCTGACCTGCTCTACCTCCACAAACTTAAATTTATGTTTCAGGTGGTCGCTCACCTGCCTAAATAATACATCAGTTTTTCTTGCCTTTCTTATTTCAAATCCATGCTCATAAATTCTATCTTTTAACCTTCTTGAGGTTTTACCTATATAAAAAGCTGGCAAGAATCACAGCATGCTGCATAGACCACCCAACTTGATTCACAATTAAAAAAATCCATGAACTTCATAGGCATGTCCTTTAATGGTAAAATATTCTCCAACCATAATATATCTACATAGCTTAGAATGTCCACATTTGGACATACCCTTCTTAACTCCCCACCACCACCCATGTTCTTTTTCAAAATTTATTTAAAACATTTATTTTTTTCTATAAACACTTTTAGGCTTATCACCTAATAGTTTCCTTAACTGTTCATCCGCCAAGACAAACCAATTATCAAAAACAGAATTAACAATACTAAACGCATCAACTGAATAAGTTACAATAAAAGGTTTTTCTGTCAGTGAAGGACGTTCCATTCTCACCATGGGGTTTATATTAGAATTTTGACTTCCCCCAGAAGTATTACACAAACAGGACAATATACCCCATTTAACCTTTTATTCACAACTTAAGGAAGTCTAAACCCCACTTTTAAAACATATACATCAGCTTATCACACTCTACCATAAATGCATTTTCATCCGATATCATACGGGCCACTCTGACTAACTGCCCTTTCACAACAGATTTGTTTCTGAAATTTCAGATGATAACTCTGATAGCGGAGGCAGCTGTTGGAAAACGAGGACTTCTTACAAATATTGGAAATAAAACACCCCTTTTCAAAATCCTTATATAAAAATACATCTAAAACTGCTATACCATCTACATTATAAGATAAGGAAAACCTTAAAAAGGATGTAGAGGCATTTATATACTGTACAAATTCTATTAATTTCTCTTCACTATCGGTCCTCACAATAAATATAAAATAAAAAAAAAAACAGGTATAAAAACTCCCAACTATTTTGGAACACAGTATTAAACACTAACTTGGATTCCTAATAAGCTATCACAAGACCGGAAAAGCTTGGGGGCACAATTTGCCCCATTGCTACACCATTAACTTGCTTAAACAGTTGTCCTTCAAAAAACAGGAAATTATTTGATAAAACCATATCCATAAGGCTAACCACCAAATGAATTTGATCTTGGTATAAAATATTTATCTCATATAAAATCTCTTCTAACCAGGCCAGCTCTTCAAGATGTGGTATAACAGAGTACAAACTACAAACATCTATTGTAATCAGCAAATAATGTTTACAATATTCAACCTTTGACATTTTTGTTAAAAAGTCCCACGTATTACGTCAAATCTGTGATAACTTGGCCATTGAATCTTTTAATAATCTGTCTACAAACTTGGAAATATAACGAGTCTTACTTCTATTTCCATCAACAATTAGAGGAAGTGGTGGGTCAGTGTATTGTTTTGTGCTGGATTATTGATGTTATGTTTTTATTGAATATAATTGATTGATTGAATCAATTAATTAATTTATTTAGTAGAGTCGTGATATTTTTGAAATGTATATTAACTGAGTGTATTCTTTTATTGTATGGTAGTTCTCAGGAAGTCCCACTTAGGATAAAAGCGCTTAACACTACTATTAAACTTGGTTATGAAGTAATTGCTGCGTTTTTCCATAGTTTTTATTTTTTATTTTTAGTTTCTGTTGTATCCAGTATTTGTTTGGCATTTGGTAAACACTAGAGGTGCAGTGGATAGTCAAAAGGGAAATGCAAAGAACTGATAGTGCAAACCAGACACAAGAAATTTCAGATATCTCCTGAAGCAGTGAGGGGTATGATTATGCATATCCTTCAAGTCCTGGGTCACCATGAAGCAGTGGTCCAGCAAAAGAAAAAGCACTGCCTGTACTGCAAAGCCAACATCTTGAACTTGGGGACCTTAGCAAAAGTATTCAGAAAGGACAGGTCCAAAACCAGTCTCCATGACAGCTCTTTTTTTGGAAACCAAATTTTGGAGTAGAAACCTTTCATTCTTTCCAAAGGAGAGACTGACTCTATGACCCTAAGTTCGGTATTTGCCAGACTATAGTCGGGAATAACAAAGTCTGTTCCAGTGGGTGACGGGGAACCCCCTTGAACAGAAGCAGATGTTCCTTCCACTGCCAACTGTAACTTCTGCCAATGATGATGATGAGCACCCATCTGACATAAAGCACTGATTTTCAAGCCAACTTGTTGAGAGAGAACTTTTGAGACAAGCAAATAGAGAGGAACTTGAGAAAGTCAGTTGCTGCTCCTCAGGATTGTCACAGGTTAAAAGGGGGTTATGCTTTTTGGGAAATAAACCCCTCTTGTTAGGTATGGCAGAATTCTTGGAGTTCTTGTCCTGCCATTTCCTTTTGGTATATTGATTTTTGTTCGGCTGGAACTTCTGTTTGTTGGGCTATTGAAAAATGATACTGCTTACTGGAGGGACACTTGGGAATATGGAACTTTTTTGACACCCCTTATGTCAGTTTAACTCTGACATCCCAGTATTTAAGAATCTGATTAGACACTGTACCAAACATGCAATCAGAATCAAGTGAGGCATCCATAATCTCATTTTCTAACTCATCAGAAAAGCTTTGGCTCTGCAGCCTAACATACCTCCTTATCGCCACCAATGTCACTGCATTTTTGTAAACAGTATTGGCCCCTCCAAGGTACTCTTTAAAACATGTTTAGACATTTGAGAAACATTGGAAACAGTACCTTTAACACTGTTTTTTTGCTCAGCAGGTAATGATGCATTGAACTTGTCTAAGCTATACATAAACCTCAAATAAACTTCTATATAAAACATCAGTAGTTAAACACTATAAAAGGTACTCTACCAGCTTCTTTTCTCAAGATTCTAGTCACTTGCCCAGGTTGGCTGAAGAGACTGGGTTTGATGAATACATAGTCTTTTTATTGGAAGAAGTCCCTGAGGACACAGAACCAGGGTCTGCAGACAAGTTGGCTTGGAGGCCCGGCATGGCCAAGCACAACCTGAATTTCATAAACACTTTTAAATCTCATTCACCAGAGGAGTATTGCATGCTTTCTGAAAAACAACCTCCAATGCTGGGATTAATGAAGGGAAGGTAGCTAGATCCAGGGCCTCATTCTCCAAAACATTATAAACTCTGATGTTCTTGGGGGTAGTCAGTGATTGCATCCAAATGAATACATCTCTACATAAAGCCAGCATTTGGGAAAAAGAATATGTCTGTTTCAGTTTCTGAACTTAATCATCCTCAGAGGAAACTGAATGACTAGACACTTTCGAAACCTGAGATTCTAGAGCTCCTTCAAAATCAGGATCTTTGAGTGGCTGAACGGGGTTGGGAGCACCAGCGTTACCCATAACCTGGTTTTGCACTCCATCATCAACAGCATGAACAACAGCACTAGCCACAGCTACCAGCTGAGGTGGAAACACAGTCGGGGGCAGATGCCCTGCAATGTGGTGGGTCTTCTGCCTCTTTTTTGCATGTATTACACTGAAGGGAGAATCCCCAGGGGTGACGTATCAACATTGGCAACATATTCTGTAACCTTGACTTCACCCTCACCTAAAGATTTTGGTTCTCTTGTACTTGAACCAGACAATGGTACTCAACATTAAAACAGATGGACCTGTGGAACAACCTTTCCATATTAAGTTAACACCAAGGAGAATACGCCTAAATAGTATATTTACATAGTATATTTACAATGAACTCATGAATGAGTTCATTGTAAATATACTATTTAGGTGTATTCTCCTTGGTGTTAACTTAATATGGAAAGGTTGTTTCAGCCTATTCTAGAATGTGTTCCACAGGTCCATCTGTTTTAATGCTGTTAATTTATTAAATGATTAATTGATAGTTTAGTCTTGATTAATTGCTAAGTGTATTTAAGTTTGCATGCATTTGCAGTTGGTATTGTGGTCTGATGAAGCTCCGAAGTGAAAGCGCTTACCGTGTTTGAATAAAGAAAGTTCATCGTTTACTTTTGAGTCGTTGATATCTTTTGCTTTTGGTTATATTTGAGAACAATTTACCTACTTGGAACTATTTTTGGTTCGTGTTCTGGCAGCCCTGCTACGCTTGTTTGACTGTTTTATTTTCAGTAACACAGTTAAAAGCAGAAAATACAGTCATTTTACTCAGCATGGTATTCAGGATAATATCCATGTACTGAGTAAAATGACTATTTTGTGCTTTTAACTGTGTTTTTGAAAATACAGTCATTTTACTCAGTGCAGTATTCAAGACAGTATCCCTGAATATTGCACTGAGTTTATTTTCAGTAACACAGTTAAAAGCACAAAATACATGTCACAAGTCCCCCTAATTTTAGTAAACAAAGGCTAGTTTTATCCAAAATGATTAGAAACAGCATAAAACAGCCCTAGGCAAGGAATAAAGTATAAACTTATGAAAAATTGATTTTGGAAATGTTTAACGTACAAATGGTACTAACAGCTCGATTTAAATGAAAAAAAAACTGTTAAAATGTTGTAAACCTACTCAATCACCTCAAATAATCATAACCCCACCAAAGAAACTGCAAATCACCAAGCTTTCCTGTCACAATTTTCAAAAATAAACAAAAATCTTATACTGCAGGTAAGGAAATACACCCGTGTACATTTTTTCGTGGACACTGACTTTCTGTTTAAAAAAATTATTTTTAAATGCAATTTCCGGGAATTATGGTGATTTCATTACAATTTTTTTCTGCATCAAAACATATTGAAAACTAAAACAGATTCTAGCCACAAAACACTCAATAATGCAGACTGACAGCATTATAAACAACTAATATGAGCAAAATTAAATCTTATGGTGAATTAGTTTTTTTTGGCCAAAACTGCCAAATTCTGTGAAAATCCTGTGTTTTTTTCAATTCCCAGGCAGTTCAAATTCAGGATTTACTGGTATTTTTCCCAGAAAAAATGAAAATCAATGTCTCTGACAATTTTTCAATCAGAAAAAAAAAAACAAGCAAATGAGAATACACTGTTCACAGGAAAAGGCAGTGGGAGGCAATAAAACACAAAAAGGCTTCTTATCTGAGCTCAGTAGCTGAAAAGATCCAGAGTGAGGAGTAGTCATCCAAGAGATCCTTCTCTTATTGTAGCACTAGAGAACTGAAAGGGTCCTGTCTGTGGGTCTGAAAGGCAGTCTTCGTACTGCCAGGTGATTGGTCTATCATACCCACAGACAGGTAAGTGGAAGGGACTCAGAAATTCGATACACTGTAACTGGAAGGGAAGCGGTGCACAACTACTCATATGCCAATGTGTGTGTTGAACATTAGTCATTCTGCTGTATAAAGGAGAGGCATCAACAGACCATGGCAAATATAGTCCCATAAGCCTTATTACACTCATCTGCAAGGCTATGGAAACTGAGCACCCAAGTGCTGCAGACTGTGGAATGCTCCGCATTTAACATTGACTTAGCCCACTGTTCCGCATTGAACAGTGCTGGCTCTGCTTTGCAATTTTTGATTGGCTTGTGTAACACAATTACAGCCAATCTGCATTGTGGTATAGGTTTCCCTATTAAGTAAGTGAATGCTTAATATAGCAAACACTGTTTCATCGACAGCTAAATGTCGAAACGGCAAAATCCCGAAGACACGGAACAGCGATTTTTTTCCCAGGGAAAAAAAATATTTGGGCCATTTTCGTGACTTTGCCATTTCCTCCACTGTGGTGTGATCTTGGAGTCTGTATATTTAAGTAGGGAGGTGTAGGGGCGAAGCCCCCCACTTTATTTTATGGGGATTTTTGGAGGATTTTTGCGGGCCAACAAATTTTTTCCCCTGGGAAAAAAAATCACTGTTCCATTTGTTCGGAATTTTGTGTTTTCGGGGGGGGTCGATTATACAGCGTTCATTTTTTTTAAGCGTTTGCAGTTATAATATAGACTCGTGGTATACGAGCCAATCAAGTCAATGCTATTACGGTAAAGGGAGCTATAGAGGATGTAGAGAATTCAGCCAACTGTGTTCTACTACTCATTTCTGTGCCACTGCAATACATTCATAAAAAGCCCCCAGATTAACGCCATCCCTTCAATAGCCTGTGGAAAAATGTAGGAGAGGGTAGAGGCAAAACCAAGGTCATCGAAGTTTGCTTTCAAGTGTCTATGAAGACAACTAAGTTAGGAACCTCACAATTTACATCAAGATTTTATGAGGAATAGATAGAAAACATGATGCAACAATCTGGACAGTTGAGAGGTATGCTTAGGATATATCATTCATATTTGTCTTCAGAGCAATGTGCTGGTCAAAAACTGCCTACTTAAAAGGTTACTTAAAGTGTTTAGCAATTACTAATAATATGTAATTATTTAAAATATTTACTTAGTCATACAAAAGCCACTGATAGTGAACAATGCAGCAGCTAAAATCTGACAAGAGTAAAAGGTACAATAAACGGAGACTGTTCACAATCAGCACATCTTATGGCCAAACACAAACTACAAAGCAAAATAAGTTTACATAAAATTAATCTCGCAGTCTAAGGCAATAAAAGTGTCTACATTTGCAGTCCCATAATTTAATCATGACAAAGGATTCTCAGTGTTATTAGTTCATCAGAAAGATACACCATTTGTTGTATTTGCTTCCTAAAAACTTCTTTGTGCCGGTGTGTTTGTTTTTACCTGCAAGAAGACAAATTTTAACAAACCCTGTTGCAAAATAGCAAGCTAACATAGCTCTTAACTTTTAGTTTCCAAAATGTGGAACACTACCTCTCATAATGCGAAACATAGGGAAAACGTTGAACACTTACAGCTTACTAACAACTCCACATGGTAGTTAAAATGTGGTACATTACAATTCTAAAAGTTGTATTGAGGTTTTTTCAGTGTTATTTACACATAAAAAGAGATTCAGAGGCAAAGAGACAGGGTCTCTTACATAGACAAACTCAGATGAGCACTTGCACATGCACACACACACAGGCAGACCAACCAATACACATATTATATATACCTCTTTTGTGTGGGTGGGTGTGTGTGTGTGTGTGTGTGTGTGTGTGTATATATATATATATATATATATATATATATATATATATATATATATATATACACACACACACACACACACACATGTACACACAAATATCTCAACATACACACACACACACACACACACACACACACACACACACACACACACACACAGAGGTGCAAAGGCAGACAGATTGTGGCTCTCACATATACAGAAGCTCAGATGACACACATTATCTTATTCTGTCAATGTCTCAAGGTAATAGTAGAAATATTTTAAGTTTTTCTTTTTAATTCAGGATTTGTCCATGTTTCTGCTAAGATTTATCCAGGCTCTATGGAAGTGGTGCATTTTTGCACAGTGCAAAAATAAGGTGCTCCACATTTTGATTGTTTGTCACACTGCTAGGATCTGTGCTACACATTCGCCTCTTAGGAGGTTGAGACCTATGTATGGAAAGAATCATTATGGAATTAATAAATAATGACATAGGTAACCTCCAAACTCGATTCAAGCCAGTTCATATTCGTCAAGGGCAGATTCTGTCCACTTAACCTGGTCAACCTCTTCAAGAAGGTTACTGAAGAAATGCATGAGGGCAAATCAGGACACACTGCATTTCTAGATCTTGCAAAGGCAATCAACACCACCCCACACACAGATATTCTAGATAAACTCTCTCAGCTAAATGTAAATCCCTATGTAACTCACTGGATAACAAACTGGCTCACAAACAGAACCCATGAAATTAGGATGGGCGGCTCTACTGCTTCAAAAAAAGTTGTCACTAGAGGTGTATGCTAGAGTTCATTTGTTGGGCCACTCCTTTTCAGCATTTACTTCATAGAGGTCAAAGCAAATGTCAAGGGTTTATGCCTGACCAAGTCTGGAAGTGACTGTAAACTTAATCCTGTCGTAAACTACCCAGAGAAAGCCAGAATCCTCCAAGATGGCCTTTTTCAAACAAATAGCTGATGTCAAAGCCATGGATTAAAACTAAATGCCAGGAAATGTGTAACCATATCCTTTGGCAAAGCATGACTTCCCTTGTAACTTTCACACTGACAACACCCTCCTCGAAAGCTGATCCCATAGTGAGGGATCTGGTAACCTTTATCAACAATGAACTGTTGTTTGATCACCGTGTATCCAATATTGTAAGGAAATCCTTTTCATCAAACAGCTTAAATAAACGTATAGTGCCCAGGGTCCAAAGATTCAATCATTCCACTGTACTCCGCTCTCATCAGGCCAGTCATTTAGAATAATGCCCCATTCAGTATACACCTGTCCAATCACTAGTCAGAAATGTGGCAACCACAACCTTTCCTCAGTAAAAAAAAAATCAAGGGCCTGAATAACAAAAATTTAAAAAATGTATACAAACCATTTCAAAGCCATGTCCTTCTTTTTGTCATCATACAAGCTAAGAAGCAATCTCTGCCTTGTGTATAGAGCTTGAAAAGACTGTATGGTGTCAGACGTTTTACAAGTTTACAAGTTCACAAGTCTAATGGTAGAGTGAGCACCCGCTTAAGGGGTCTCAATCTTTTTTGCAACATAAATAAAACACGATGAAGCAATAGTTTTGTATTACAGAAAATCTCTTCCATGGAACTGTCTCCCACTCTATATAAAGTGAAGCATTTCTCTTATTCTATTCAAAATGTAATTTGGAAGAATGGATGGGGAAACTCACACATTTTCCCAGGTTTAGCATCCATGTCCCTCATGGAAAGAGGCAATAGGTAAATGCTGCAACACATTCTTGTACTGTCTGCCCCTGGATTATTTATAGCAAAATATAAGTGCTAAAAACTTCCACAGGAATGTAAGGCTAGGTTTCTTAAGATCCCCACAACTCAATAGCTTGTACGTACCTATGAACCTTTGAAAGTGATTCATGTGGGTGGAGTAGTTTAAGGTCCTGCGAACAAAGGTGCTTGAAACATAAGTCCATGTCCCCATCCTGTCCAATGCCCTACACTCTTTTTTGAGTGGATAGACAGTGGCTGAATCTTCTCACAGTTCTTTCTTTGTAGCAGCAAAGGATTCTTGGACCAAACTGTCTGCTTTTGGGGGATCTAAATCTGGTTTACAGGCAATGGATTCTGATGAATCCAGATTTTGCCATGCCCTCCTAACAGCCAAATCAATAAGGTGGTTGGCAGGAGGTACTACCCAAGAAGTAGAGGGTTCTGAGGGACAGGCCTCAAAAATGAAAAACTGGGTCTGTTGGCCAAAATCCTCTTTAATGCATTAATTCCAGGATCTCACTAAATGTAGCATCTTCTGGAGGGGATATAGGGGGAACCTCTTGATCTTCTGAATCCGTATCTGATCTGATTGACTCTGTAGGGAAGTCACTGTGCCTCTTCTTGCATATTCTTTTTCTTCAAATGTCAGGTGGGGGGAAGAATGTGACTCCTGAGAGGACTCTGAGTTCACCTGTAGAGGTTTTTTGAGACTATTCCCTTGACTCTGACCCTGGGATGCATGACGAGGTTGAGACACAGAAGGGCATATCTCCTAGGATGGAACAGACACCAAAGAAGCCTGTAACTCTGCTCTCAGATAAGCCTACCCATAAAACCTTAAAAGCTGATTCTACATTTGCTGGATCCACGGAGCCTCTGTCAAGTGCTGGATTAATTCTTCCTGAGGATGAAGTGGGTGGTATCAAAGAAGGCAGCCTAAAACTGACAGTCTGCAAGGTCTTGAGGAGGGGATCAGTGTCAACACCTCTCAGACAAAGAAAACGGGTTCATACTAGATGGCTCCAAGGATGGCACAGAAGACTTGGTGTCAAAGCGTCAGTTTCAAGAACCACTTAATTCTGACAGCCTTGGTGTCAAGTAGGTTGGATTCAAAATCCCTGGTGTCAAAGTCAAAAAAGACTAGTCGGCTCAGAGAGAACAAGCTCTGGACAAAGCATTGGTTTCAGAATTGCTGGTACCCGAATACAGACCAGTGAAGGAACAAATAAGGGACAGAAAGGGACAGCCCACTCTGCCCTCAAAGTGGAGGGGGACAAAACAACACCCATCTTAATCAGAGTCTTCAAGAAGGCCCTCATCATATGATCCCAATCCAAATCTGAAACACTATGGAAGGACTTAAAGGAGCTTAAGGATGAAATTGGAGGAGGCCAGGAAGAAGAAGCAAGAGAACTCCCTCTTGAATGAGGTTCAATTGACCAGTCTTTTTAGAGACTTGTCCAGAATAACTGTTGATTCTGAACCAACCTAACAGGAAGATTTGGTCAGAGCAGGACAGAAGGCTGAATCCAATGTCTGGAGTTTTTGATCCAGTGAGGCAGCTGTTTCACTGATCTTTTTTTTTCTTAGTTCCTTATATTTAGTTTTGTCCCTTTCTTTTCCCCATATCATTTACTTTTTTGTTGTGTTTCTTAGGCTGCTCTACCTCAGTATCAGAAGGCAGCACCCTTTCAATATTAACTTGTTTTTTCAGCCTGACAAGGCAATCATTGAAGGTCTTGTAAATGGAACATTCAGCAGATAAGTGTTCAACCCCCAGACAGACTACACACAACTCATGAGCATCTTAGGGGAATTTTATGCACGCATTATGAGCACTTACAACACTTCTCCATAGTAGGGGTAAGAATTTGTACACATAGAGCAAAAACAATGAAGGTCAGTCAAGAATTACAAACGTTGTGATGCTACTCACCTCAGTACTAGAAACACACACACACAAACCCTTTTTATATAACAAAGTATTTTCGTCTCTTTTGAATGTAACAGACCAACTAGAAATACAGACACTGTAGGCCAGATGTAAAACTAAAACAACAAGCAAAAAAAATAAGCCAGCAATAAATTCAATGCCACTCAAAAGAGTAGAGATCAAGAAAGAAAATAACCCTGTTAAAGAAGCAAAACTATGCCACAAAACAGAGACAAAAAGCATAAGGTGGAGCACCTGGCTTCTGTGGCGAGACTTGTGTCCGATCACAAAGGCAGCAAAATTAGATCTGCTGTAACTAGTGGCATAGATATATTATGAGAGGAAAAGAAAAATTTAAAAAAGCTCAAGGCTGGGGCACTAGTTTTGGCAGCTAGGATTTGACAAGTGGCCCAAAGACCCCTGTGTCAGACCGGTTGAATGGGATAAATAGGATCTATAAAATGAAAGGAACTTTTTTTTTTTAAACTAGCAATAAAAAGAACTGTGACTAGTAGAAGCTGTAATCTTTTACCTAACAATCCTGATTCTAACCACCTAAAGTGAATAATAAAGCAGAAGAATAAAACTCATCGATATGCATTCAGTGCATCTGAAAAAAAAAACAGATCTGGAGAACAGATGAGGTGAGAAGAATTTTGAGAGTTACGGGAAAAGTTTGAACTTTGTAAAAGCTATAATGCCAAGTTCAGCACTGCCTATGGTGACCAGTCCTTCTGTTGAAAGAGACAGAATCAATCTTGCAAATGTTGGTATTCCTAAAAGTGATCTTGGTGTGAATTGGTTTGATTTGCTGTCATTTCCAATTATTAGAAGATTTAAGTGATGAACATCCTGAATGGGATTTTTCTGACTATATGAAGCTATTTTAATGTTTTTTCTTTAAAGAAGTTGTGTTTAAACAGAAGTTGAAAGTTATGTCTTTCATTACTAAATTGTGTACTGTCTAAATAATGAAGAGTTATTACTGAAGCACCATATAAGATGGACATCTTACTCATACACACAGTATTGTTTATCAATGTACAAAACAAAGGATGATGATGCACGTCAGCATTTTTGAATTTCTGTTTTAGTGGTGTAAAAGTTTATCAGTCATGTACAAATGGGATTGCACATACATGTATTCACTCATATGTTAAGCATATAATAAATGAGATTTCAAAAAACTCTCCAAAGGAGCCATAGGTGGAGAAAAAGAATCATAAAATCTATCATCTAAATCTATATCAGATGAAAGGGGAGAAAGACTCTGGTTCAATCACCTTGCATCTTTTATCCACTGTCAAGAATTCACAGCAAGATGAAGATGCTCTCTTCCTCAAATGGGTTAGGATGGAGGGGTGAAAAACCAATAGGCAGTGATAAAAATGAAAGTTATGCACTCACCATAATTACAGATCCACTTTGCTTATTTTTTGTCTAGTTTAACAGATGGGTCCCAGGTCCAACTCAGATCCAGTCTTGGCACTTCCAAAAACATGGTTCCAGGGCTCTGATGTCTCCCCTACTCATAATTCCTCTCTGCCTCTCACTGAATAATTCAGATCAAGTTTGCCCATTAATTATATGTGATATTATTGAAACCTATGCCAAAAAAAAAGCTGTATGTATAAAGATACAACCAGCTGAGGTTGAGGTTTGCAAGACTCCTCAGAGTATCACCCATTCTTTGAGGTAACATAGGTGATAATCTGGAAGAGGGGAGGAGGGAGGGATGTTAAACCAGATGAAAATAGGACAACATGGATCTATTGCTGAGACAAGTGCATAGCTTTTGTATCCGATGATGCCCTTTTTCATTTGATTCAACAGATGGGACAGATTTATTTGGGAGGCATTAAGAAAGGATATTCTTGAGCACAGTGGAACCACAAGAGGTGCATGATCTGAAATGAACACCCAGTTTATAATGAAAAACAAAGGTGTGAACAGATGACCATGTTGCAGAAGCATAAATCTCATCAGTGGGAAGATTGGTTTGAAAAACTGTGGAAGCTGCCACTGATCTTGTTGAATGAGCTGCTGTTTTTTTTTAGATGGTGGTAAACCCAGTTTGCCATAAACAAATAAAATGCAGTTTGACAGCCATCCGGACAGGGTGACTTTGTAAACACTGCACCCCAATTTGACTTTGGAAAAGGCAGCAAATTATCTGATTTAGTCTTTTGTCCTGTGAAGGTAAAATCTAAGTTGTCTATGTAAGTCAAGAAAATGCAGTGTATATTCTCCTTTGTTACAGAACTTCGGAAAGAAAACTGGAAAATGTATGGATTGATCGATGTTAGATTTAGATTTCACCTTAGGAATTAAAGAAAGATTCAGTTTTAAGAAGACTCAATCCTTATGAAATATCAGACAAGGCAGTTTGCAAGAAACAGCCTTCAATTCTGAGATTATTTTGGCTGAAGTGACTGCCACCAAGATTGTTTTCTATGTTAAGTATTTAAGATCTGCTGAAGTTGCTAGCTGAAAAGAGGATTGTTTTAAGAGCTTGCACCATTACTCTAATGTCCCAAGGTGGAATAGGATCTCTGACAGGAGGTCTGAGAAGAAAGATTCCCTTGAGGAAAGGTGTTAGAAATTTTCAAAGAGGCTGCAAGTGTCAGGTTATGGCCAATGTGAAAATACAAAAGAGACTGCCACTAAATTTGTTGATGGGGCATTGTTTAAATTGGTAGAAGGTTCCCCTTTCATCATTAGGGACAGTTTTCAATTTTTTGAAAAAAAATAAAGGTATTTTGTGGGGAAACAGGAATGTTTAGTAATGGTGGATGTACAATCTTATACACAGTTATTCACTTGAAACAGGAATAGAATGGGTTTCTCGTATATTATATCAACATGAGGAATATACAGTTAGTGAAATTAATTATTATTGAAACTACTGAACCCATTTTCTAAATAAAATATATTTTTTAATGTTTTTAGAACATTTTATAAGTTAGTGTTTACTAGGCTAACAACCACAAGGGCCTTTTTAAGCCAAACCATACATCCTAAATCTCTGACAGGTTCTGGTACAGTTGATAAGTGTAAGCAGAGGCTTGGGAAGTGAAACATTTACAAGCAGGGCACTGGGAGATGAACCATTTACAGGCTACCTGTGTCCTTTAGAGACATAGGTGCCAAACCAGGGATGATTTTCCTGTTCCCTATCCAATTATCCAAGTTGCACTTGAATTGGATTAGGGAGGAACTCTGCTTCACATGGACGGGGAGCCTGTTCCAGAGATGGGGTATTTTCTGGGATACATGCCTGTCCTCCAGCAGGTCCTATTTATATCACAGACAAGGTTTAAGTCTTTAGAATGGGTAATTCTGGTACTGTTTGTTTTGTGGTTATGCAGAAGGTCCATCAGAGTGGGGTCTGACAATGGCTTGCATGCCTGGCATAGATCTCCCCTCAACAACCTGTAGAAGACAGAATACAGGGATAGGGCCTTGAGGTGGTTTGCATGAGACATGTTACTTACACCCTGTATTATTTTAATGAGGAACCTCTGTGGACATTCCAGTTGTTGGATATGCCTGGTTAGGTACATACCAAAGGGGGCACTGTACTCAATTATAGGTCTGATGAATGCTGAATATAGTGGAGCAATTACTTCCTTGGATCTAAATGCCATACCTATGTTTATATGTTGCACAGCATAGAATGATTTTCTCACCACTGTAGACATGTGATGGTCAAAGGCTAGATTACTGTCTGTGTGTGTCCCCAAGTCCCTGGGTGGGTGTGTTGTCAATATGATACTTATCCGGGGTGGATGACTTCCCAAAGGATACTATTATGCATTTCTTGGTATTTAGTTTTAGTCCATGGCTCTGGCTCCAGTTGTTAGTCTGTGTCAGCCCTTCCTGGAGAATATTTGCGTTGGTGGGCGATTTAATGACAGCTCCTAATTTGCAATCATCTACAAATTTAGTCAGCTAGAAGCCACTGACACTGGCCTTGACTTCAGAGACGTAAATGCCAAAAAGGGGTGGTCCCAGGACTGATCACTGAGGGGCCCCACTTGTGACTGGCCTCTTTGTAGAGGTAGACTCCCCAATTCTAACTTCCTGGGTCCCCTCTTTGAGCCAGCTGGGTATCCACTGGGTGACATAAGGATTTGTACCTAACCTCTTAAGTCTGTCAACAGTGTCCGAGTAGGGGATTGTGTCAAATGCCTTGACCAGGTCAAGGTAGATAGCATGAACCATGTTGCCCTCATCCATTGCTTTGGTGACCTTCTAAAAGAAATCCAGCAGGATGAGTAGGCAAGACTTGTCCTTGATGAATCCATATTGGGTTGGGTCCAGTGTCTGGAGGTTTCCTATGTCATTACTGATCATTTCCCTGATAATTCTTTCCATCGCTTTATATATGAAACTAGTGAGACTTCTGGATCTATAGTTTCCAGGCTCTGTAGATGGCCCACCTTTGTGCAGAGGGATGACTGTTGCTGGTCTCCATTCATAAGGTACGAAGCCTGTTTGGAGGCCTCAGTTAAATATCAATTCCAGGTGGCCTAATAGATCATGTTTCATGCTATTTAGAAGGCATTCTGGGATACTGTTTGGGCCCATTGATGTATTTATACACAAAAGAAAGGGGTGACTATGGGTGCTAGGATGGCACCCAATTATGCCAGTTTAGTTATGGCATATTGGGAAACCATGATTTTGAGACAAGTTCCTGGTTAGGTCCATGTTAAAGCAAATCAACGTCTTATTTGATGGTACATTTTTTATCTGGATGGATGTAGATAGTTTGGATGTATTTACTGAATCTATCAACAACATTACTACATTTTTTAAAGTTTATATGTTGTAAGAATATTGATAGAGTTTGTCTTTTAGATGTTGACATCTTTAAGAAAAGATAGTGAAAAAAACTTTTTTTCTGCTGTATCATATAAGAATACAGCTACTAATGCTATATCCATTATAATAGTATGCATCCCACATATTTAAAGAATAATATAGTCAAAGGGCAAATTATGAGAATTAAAAAATTTAGCTTAAGATATGATTGACGGTTTGGTTGAGAATATGCAAAAATGTTTTTTGTTTAGAGGGTATTCCCAAAATTGTTTAAACTTTACTGCTGGAAAACTCAATGTTGTTACAGATAACCAGAATAAAGGTAATGACAAAGAATGGTTAGTAGCTATGCCTGTTATGTTTTCCCTAGATAGTCACTTGATTAGAGATATCGTTAATAATTGGCATATTTTAAATGGGAATAATGAAGTAACTTGTCTGGTTGGTAAGAAACCTTTGTTTATAAATAGAAAGGGTAGACATTTAAAATATTTTGAAAAACCATCAAATAAAATATGTCAGCATCAGAATAAAACAGATATGCTTAAATGTTTAAGCTGTACCTTATGTAGGTTTATATCAGAAAGTTAAAATTTTTATTGTGAAAACTAAAAAATCATACAGAGTTCCAGGTTATTTTAAATGTAATTCTAAATTTGTGGTTTATTATGTACAGTGTCTTTCATTTAATTTTTTTATGTTGGAAAGACAGAGAGCTTAAAAAAAAATACATGAACGTCAGTATGTTATTAAAAATAAAAAAATGATAGGAATGTTTTGACAAAATATTCTATGAATTGCAAAAGTTTTAAGAAATTTATTTTTACAGTGATTGATGTTCCTAAGAGTTTCAATGGTAATAGACATGATAAATTTGATTATTTAGAAATTAAACGGCAAATTATTTTGAATGCCTGTGTAACTCTAGGACTTAATGAAGTAGTCAATTATGCAGTAGTGTTACAAAGAAATAGGAACAAAAGATGATGTAAATCAATTAATCATTTGATATCAATTAATTAGGTTAATGTATTTTTTAAAGGACTGAGTGTAAGAGTTAGTTATTCTGATGAAGACCCGGTGTATGGTCGAAAGCTCTTAAAGCATTTTAGTTACTTCAGCCACCTCAAGCACTGTTACCAGTTGTTTTTATTTTATTTTGGGTTTATACAACCTTTTAGCTTTTTTTTGTGGATTTTTGTTTCGTTTGTCAGTGTGAAAATATGAAATCACTGTTAGCTAGACTTCTATGGTGGGGAAACTGGAAATTTTATGTAACAATTCCAACAAGAAATCCAAAATTGAAGGGAGAGGGGGGACAAAGAAAGGATTTGATCCCTTTTCTATAGCAAAGAATGAAGACCTTTTCTGTTTACTCTGGTAAACCTTCCCAGTGCTAGATTTTTGAGAAGCTCTTAGAATGTGAACTACTCCTTCTGAAAACCTGGCATCTCTGTCCATCAGTAAAACTGCAGTAAACAAGTGGTCAGATTCAGGCTGTCTAGATCTGGGAGAAGATAATAGGATGGGTGAGATAGGAAATAGGATGGGTGAGATAGGAGGTCTGGGTTGGAAGCCAGTGTCCAGGGAGGACATAAAAGATGAGGCCAAAGAAACAGGAAAAAAACTGTTAGGACTAATAAGGATGATGATTAGTTTTGCCTTGTACCTCCTGGCTTTCTGAATGAACTTCACGATCAAGGGGAATCTGGGAAAGGCATATAGGAGACCTTGGGACAATAGTGGACCAGAAACTCCCTCAGTCACTGAACGAGAGGAGAAATGAGAGCAAATTAATTGCTGCACTTGTTGAGATGAGATGCAAACAGGTTACAGCAAGTTTGGCCCCAGCAATGGAAAATTTCATTCACCATTGACTGATGGAGGGACCACTCATGAGGCAAAAGAATACTTTTGCTTAGCTTGCCCGCTAGCACACTGGAAGACCACGGGATGTGCACTGCTACAAGAAAGTGATGGGAAAACATTGCCCAGTGCCAAACCCTCATGGCTTCTCAGCATAGAATATATGATCTGGTTCTGATGAAGTTAACAGCTTAACAAAAGGCTCACGCATTTATTTATTTGTGTCTTTATTTTGCATTAAATTCTTGTTTTTAATATCACTTTGATGGGTTTTTGCTTTCTGGAACTCTGCCTGCCAGTACTTTAATTTATTTTATTTGGTCTATTTGCCTTTTTTACCTTCATAAGATCTGGTTCCCACTTGTTTTTTGATGTACCAGACTAATGACATATTGTCTGTCAGAATGGAGATCACACCATCTACTAGACAGTCAAAATGTCTACAATGCTAATATGACTGCTCTCATCCCCAGATGTGAAGATTGGTCTATAATTGAGTCCCAGTACCTTAAACAGTCTTCCCCTTTGTAATGCCACCCAGACCCCCCCCCAGTTCTAAAAGACAATCAGTCTGTAGTGATCACAGCTTTTGGAGGAGGGAGACAAAATGGACAGCCCTCAAATAAATCTGGGAAAGATACCCATCTTTGGAAAAAGGTTCCGCATATTGGAATTAGTCTAATGGGTGTGTTCAATTGATGATGTACTTGTGACCATAGAACTGATAGAGGCCACTGAAGGACTGCCATGGAGAAATGAGAAAGGAAACCAGAGTGATTGATGACTATCTGGTCTGATGGAACCTGTTGGATGGCTTGTTTTCCTAACAGCGTTTTGACTTCTGCTGTAGCAGACTCCATTTGGAAGGGTGGCAGTAGGGGAATCTTTTTTCTTGGTTTGGGAGAGTAAACAAAGGGAACTATGTATCCTCTGGTGATTATGCACAGCATCCATGAGACTGAAGTGGTGGCCTACCAGATTTGATGGTGCAGGGATAAGTACCCCCCAACTGCCTCCAGAGTGCAGCATGTGGGCAACCCTTTAGGAGTGATAGGAGTGCTGAAAGGATTTCTTGGATAAAGGCACATGAAACCCTTGGTTTTCCAGATGTCCTCTGCCTCTCAGGTGACATCCACCACAGGAGGGTTTGTTGAAAGAAGCATCTTGGTTACAACTCTGAGATTTTCTGAACCACATCTTTTTTCTTCCTCAGTGATTCCTTGAAAGATCCTTTGAGGAGTGGAAAAGTGGATTCTCATGGCAGACAGGGTCTTACAATCCTGCTTGTTCATGTTTAGGTGTCCATAACTTTTGGTCCAAAGAGAGAGTGGAACTGTCAAAAGGGATGTTAAGGAAGGATTTCTTAATGTCTTCTGCAAAAGTAACATAATTGCATCCAGGCATGACACTGAATGACGATGCCACTGCCTGCTGCTCTGACTACTCCATCAACTGCATTTGACAGCAGATGAATGAAGACACTGGAAACAGAACTGAGGGTAGACAGCTGGTTTGTCAACTTTTTTCTGAATGTCCACTGGCAAATTACCCACGAGAGAATTGGTAAGCTCTTTAGTGAATTCTCTCTGGAAACATGTGACATGAGCCATGTATTTCAGTGCTCTAAAAGAAAAAGTTGTTGAAGCACAAGTCCATTTTCCAAATCTGTCCAGTGCCCTAGTTTCCCTATCAGGGGGATGAAGAGATGTACTCTCTT
>NC_056747.1:494860335-494997835 GCF_019279795.1 Protopterus annectens | reverse complement strand
GCTACTGCTGTACCACCGCGTCTTTACCAGCCTTATATAACTGGCTGAGATTTCCTACTCCTCAAAATGCATTAAATAACTACTACACAAAATGGCTAATGTTGATTTCCATATCTCCACTACCCAAGACATACGGTTCATAGGTTCTTCAGGCAGAACTCTCTATCTGACAAACACAGAACAGTCTGGTGATTTTGTGTCAGTACTGTAAGTTGCTATGAATCTTTCAGTTAAAAATCTGGGGGATACAGCATTCACAGCTATGACATTACTATTAGAATAAAAAAATGCAAACTTTTTTTCAGTTATATTGCATGTACAACTTGAAAGCTTTTTTCCAAAAAAAAAAACTGATATGGTGGTTAAGCTCCAACTAAAATAAAAAAAATACAAAACTACTCACTATAGCCTAGCTAGGGCAGTATACTGCTAGCCTGGCTCATATTAATGATAAAATCTTTTGCATGCATATGCGGCAGACAACAGACCTCCTGTGGTTGATGAAGTATGAAATTTCACCTTAGAGCAACAGCACATGAATGTTGGTTACTCAGTCAACCACACTGTGCTGTGTGCACACTGCAGCTAAACTAAATGCGTTAACTTCATCAGATTCATCTGTCAGCATACTTGTACCTATTCAACTGTCAATCTAATGCAACTGTAGCAAAAGAGATAAAGCATAGTAATAAATATTACATTTTAAAAATTCAATTAATTTATTTGCTTTTTTCAATAACTGTACAGTATGAGAAGCCACTGGTAATGCTAAGTTAAAGAAAAAGAATTGTGAAGTCAGGGTTAATACTAGCCTAAAGGAAATTGTTAAAATGTAACAGCAGGGAATGTTTCTGAAGTGTGCTGGATCTCCAAAGGTGTTGTCTACTACTGTTAATGTAACAAAGATAAAAGACCAGGAACTGCTTTTCTTTTGAAATATACATAACTCATATTTCACTGTGACATCAGGATGAATTCGGGACTCAATGAAACCAGAAGCTGACAGGTTTAGTTTGCTTGCTGTGATGAATAAAACTGGTTTAGTTACTTGTTTTGTCTAGCAACACGATGATGATGTCATGAACATTGGGGACTGGGGAAAAAAAGAAGTAATGTCTTACCATAACGTTCCATCTGTGTTGTAGATCTTTATTCACTCATTACTGTTAGGACTTCCGTTCTGTCCTCGGAACCAACACGGCCGGTACGAAGCTCGCACCAAGCAGAAACTCTCAGCTAAGACCTACCCACAATGCTCCTCTAATAGTCTCTTCAGATCCAGTTTGCCTGCCATAATAGTATAGAAGTAATAATAGTGATAATAGGAGGCTCTGTCTGGGCAGATACCTTAACTAATAAGGAAATCCTAAAGTCCACCAGGAGTCCAAGCAGGGGGAAGCAGGGCGGGAAGTAATGAATGAATAAAGATCTACAATACAGATGGAACGTTATGGTAAGACATAACTTCTTTATCTGATGTTGTAAATCTTTATTCATTCCTTAATGTTAGGACTGAGTCCCCAGCTACTTGAGTCCTGGGCGGCCCTATGGAAGGACATTCCTGAGCACCATAGATCCAAAAGATGTTCGTCCCCTGGAGGCAAAATCCAATTTGTAATGAGTGATAAAGGTATGAGGTCTTGCCCAAGTGGCTGCTGCACAGATATCATCCATAGAGGCTCTGGAATGAAAGGCCACTGAAGTAGCTATCAATCTAGTAGAGTGAGCCTTTATTTTGGAAGGTAAGGACACTTTGTTTTGATGGCAGATGAATGTAATGGCATTTCTGAGCCAAGAAGATAAAGTCATTTTGGAAACAGGCTTACCCATTCTGGGTCCTGTAAAGGCCACAAACAATTGATCCGTTTTTCTGAAAGATTTAGTTCTGTCCAAGTAGAAATGAAGTTGCCTATGAACAGCAAGGGCATGCAGAAGGTATTCCCCTCTATTTGAATGGTGGGAAAAGAAAACCGGTAGGTCAATAGATTGATTAATGGAAAAAACAGAAATGACCTTGGGTAAAAAGGAGGGATCAGTATGTAGGGACACTCATTCCCTATGAAAAATCAAGTAAGGTCTCTTGACACTCAAGGCCTGCAACTCAGATACTCTTCTCGCTGAGGTAAGGGCTACTAGAAGTAGAGTTTTCCAAGACAAAAGTCTGATATCACAGGAATTAGAAGGCTCGAATGGAGGACTCGTTAATGACTGAAGCACCAATATCAAGTCCCATGGTTCTATAGGAGGCTTGACAGGAGGTTTAACTCATTACACCCGAGTACCATTGCATAGGCACAAGGAATTGCACAGCATTATACAAGAGTGCCTTCCCCAAGCACAAGTAACTTAATTTTTTTTTAGCTCCACTGTTAAAAGATAAGTTGAAAAGGTAAGTGAAGTTTGTTGGCTACCTTCTCAACTTATTTTTCAGTGTGGAGTTGCTAGATGGTTATATTTAAATGTTTAGAGAAAATCGGAGTTTTCTGTAATATGGGTATGCTTGCATTTCTTGGTTTTCGTAACAGGCAGAGAGAGAGAGAGCTCTGTAGATAATGTTTATGGTTATGGTTATGGTTTGCTTAGTTCTGTACATTTTATGTAACGTGCATTTTGCTTTGTAAAGTCTGTCACTGCAAATTATGATGGTGGCGACAACATGTTTGACTCGCACAGCATTGTATGTTAGCGGTTTACAGCATTTGTTGGCATACGTGTGATCTTGTCATTTCAGGCACTACAGAAATAGTCAAATGTTTATCTCTAGTTACCCTCATTTAGAAATGGTTCAGATTATAGCTTTTTGTCCCATAATTGAGATGCATCTGTTTTGGAGCAAGTTGTAAGATCGACTTTTCTGCTCATATGTCTCATGTACTGTTTGCATCTTGAAAACTCCTTGGTTTCCAGGGAAGCGTACAGCTCAGATGATAGTTGTCCATGTCTCCTTTGCACCTTTCCTTTGTGACAGCGATTACAGCTGCTTGGCATGTGTATAGGATAAGTTTGCCTGTAAGATGCCACAGAAGCAGAGGTAGTTTGGAACCACTTGATTATTCCTGCTTTAAAATGGTTGCATGCTTCAGTTCAAAACATGGCACTGGACTTACACACCTCTAAATTGCACACATCATAAAGTATTCTTCTCCTTTAAATTATACGTCCGAGGAGTAAGAATTGTTTGTGTAGGTCTCGGACCATTTTATCATTTTTATTTTGGGTGGCTTTGTTAAAGTGTCTGGTTTCATCATGTCTGTGTTTGGAACCAGTTGGTTATTCCTGCTTGAAATTGGTTGCACGCTTCAGTTCAAAACACGACATTGGACTTGCATACCTCTAAATTGCACACATCATAAAGTATTCTTCTCATTTAAATTATATGTCCGAAGAATAAGAATTGCTTGTGTAGGTCTCGAACCGTTTTATCATTTTTATTTTGGGTGGCTTTGTTAAAGTGTCTGGTTTCATCATGTCTGTGGCATTCGCAGCTCAACAGCAGCAAGGCAAAAACAAGATTACCCCGGCTGCTATACAGAAGGTAACAGAGAGGAAACTGGATTGCATAGGCCTGATAATACCTCTCAATTTCTTAACCCAATAACTCTGGACAGAGCCTAAATAGTGGAGACGACAAAGGCCCAAAATACGGACAAATATTATATTGCTCTAAGAAAGCTGCTAGACTAGCAGGATTTGAATTAGCTTGTATTTTCTGAAAGGTATGAATTCTGAAGTTCAAATAAGTCATTTTTAGTGACATGAATCCTCAGTAATTTAACAGGGGGATTTTTTTTTGCTAGTTTTGATAAGAGTGATGATGAATAGTAAAAGGCTGGTTTTCAATAAATCCTGAGCATCTGCCTTGCTAATGGGGATTACAGTGCTATTTTCTGGGAGGGCAACAGAACTAAGTAGCCAGACTTGACCAGAGAGTAAGAGACCATATAGGTGGTACAGGAAGCAGGACAAACCGTTGGTTAACACAAGATAGAAACATTTTGCTACTCATGGAAGAGGAAACTGCTTACTTGAGAGACGTTTTGGTAAGAGAATCGTGAAAATCCTGGGCATATTATTAGTTTATGGATCATTCTCACCCACAATTATTGTTTTGGTGTAATGGAGAGCTTCTGAAACTGAGGTAGATGTTCTGTGAGCTCCAAAAGAGTGTACTTTGGTGGGATTTGTGGTAGTTCATAGGTTCATAGGTTAGTACTAGGCTAACTGCCCTTGTGAGCCATTTTGATTCAAACCCTGCACCTTGTGTTTGTAAGGCAAACACCTTAACCATTAGGTCACCCTCCCACCCCTTGATGTGATAGAAGACATTTTGTCAGTGACTTTAGCAAGTTCCAAGTTTCTATTTTGTAGGATTTGGGTATGTTGTAATGGAATTTCTAGCAAATTTATGGCTTTGGTTTTCATTTGATGGTAAATTAAATTCTGTTATTTCATACAAGCTAAAGACATTTATGTTCTCCTTTTTTATTTTGTTTCGTTTGGATTTCACATTGGGTGTTTAGGAACACCATTGTTATTTAGTAAACAATAAGTGTACTGATACATACCTAAGTAATTCCTGCTTAAAAAAATTGTTTTTTTTTTCTTTTTTTCAATTACAGCTAAGTTTTTGCAAACTCAATATTATTATTAAATACATGTGTAATATTTATTTCTCGAAAAAGGTCACTGTTTTCCAATGTTATAACAGCCATGTTGGTTAACTAGACAACTATCATACTTTGGGAAATGAGCTGTATTTATTTTTAGAATAATTATGTATTCTTTGAATTGTACTTCGTATATTATTAACTGGTCTTTTCCTGACAGATGATAATGCCTCACTCTTACATTACACCTGCACCAGGAATGTGATGAATGTTAGCTCAAAAGGTCATGTGCAGCAATTAGCAACTTTGTATGAGCATGCAGAACCTTGCAATAATGAAATACAAGTCATTATCACATTATTAATTTACAATATGTGCAGGTACAGTGTAACAGTGTGTCATTATCACTTGTCAGGTAAACCCATTAGCAGCTGCCACTGTTATTCAAAGTCATTATTGCATTGCAAGCACAGGTGAGGGACACTCCAGATGCCTTCTAGTGCCACTGATATATTTCTAATTTTGTTTTATAGTCTGCTAGGTAACTTGTCAACATGCTGAGTAAAGCCTCATTTTAAGATGGTAAGCTAACTGTCTCTGCTCTACACATGTACAGATATCGCAGTTTATGACTTAGGTTGTGAAAAGTATTATATTTTTTCATATTTTGGTAAATAACTTTGCTAGAGAATGTGTCAACATTCTAAGTAGTACCTCATTTTGAATACAATATTAGTACTTACAAGATGGAAAAAGAACTGTGTCTATATGGTGTACACATATCACAGTTTGGTTACGATTAAGGTTATGAAAATTATATTTTTCATATTTTGCTAAATAACTTTGTCAAGAAAAATACCAACAGGTTAAGTAATACCTCATTTTTGAAGGCAGTATTATTAGTTACAGGATGGAAAAAAAACTGTGTCTGTATGTGAGACAAATGTACAGATATCACATTTGGTTTAGGACTTTGATTATGAGAATTATGATATTGTTTCATATTTTGTGAATAACTTTGTCAAGGAACATGTCAGCATGCTAAGTAGTAGCTAATTTTGAAGACAGTATCAGTACTTGCAAGATATAAAAAGAACTGTGCCTGTATGCCATGCACATGTCCAGATATCACAGTTTGTTTGGGACCATGGTTATGAGAATTATATTTTTTCATATTTTCATAAATAACTTTGCAAGGGAGCATGTCACTGTGCTAAATAATACCTAATTTTGAAGACAGCATTAATAGTTGCAACATGGTAAAAGAACTGTGCCTGTATGCAGTAGACATGTGCAGATATAAAAGTTTATGACTTGGTTATTGGAAATTATGATTTTTTACATATTTTGGTAAATAACTTTGCAAGGGGGCATGTCATTGTCCAAGTAATACCTCATTTGAAGACAGTATTATTCCTTACAACATGGTAAAAGAACTGTGCCTGTATGCTGTACACATGCACAGATATCACAGTTTGTTTAGTCTTGCAGGATTATGAAAATTATACATTTGCAATATTTATCATTATTATGCCCATATCTTTGAAAGGGAGCATAGTGACAACACAAATTATAAAGAAGTTATGTACTTACCATAGCTTTCCATGTGAGTTGTTCATCTCGCCTACATTCTTTACTGATGGGTTCGGAGCCGATCCCTCGGCTCCGAATCGGCACCTATTGCAATGCTTGAGGATTTCTAGTAGCTTGAGGCCAAGTCCCTATCCCATGATGCACCCTGAGTTACCTCAGATCTTGTTTGCTGTGTAAAATAATTCCATATGTCATTCTATAACTCCATACGAGAGAAAGTATAGAAGGATTGAGTGACCAGAAAGGATCTAGCATCTCCGTCTTCTGAAAGCCCAGGAGGGGGTAGGAGGGAGGGAAGTAAGAATGAAGATGAGATGAACAACTCACATGGAACGTTATGGTAAGTACATAACTTCTTTATGTGAAGTTGTTCTATCTCGCCTTTCATTCTTTACTGATGGGTAGCGTCCCAAGCACCATCAACCTCGGGTGGCTCACGGGAGTATATTTCTCAGGACCGTGGATCCAAAGGAGGCCCTGTCAACTTTGTAATGAGTGATAAAGGTATGAGGTTTTGACCAAGTGGCTGCTACGCAAATGTTATCAATAGGAAGTCTGGCAGAAAAAGCAGATGATGTAGAAACTGCTCTGGTTGAGTGAGCTTTAATTTTATGCTGCAAGGGCATATTGGCAGCTGAATAAGCAAAGGTGATACAATCAGATAACCATTTAGACAGAGTTGTTTTAGCCACTGGCATACCCTTCCTGGAATCTGAGAATGAAACAAAAAGCTGGTCTGATTTCCTGAACTCTTTTGTTCTATCCAAATAAAATCTGAGCTGTCTGTGAACATCAAGTTTGTGCAGCATGTACTCTAAACTGTTGGAATGGTTGGGGAAGAAAACAGGCAAATCAGTAATTTGGTTGAGATTAGTTTCAGTGCAAACTTTGGGTAAGAAAGAGGGGTTTGTTTGAAGTGAGACTATCAGCATGAAAAATCAAATAAGGAGGCTTGATGGATAAGGCCTGAAGCTCTGACACTCTGGGGGCAGAAGTAATAGCCACTAAAAAGATGGTTTTCCATGACAACAATTTGAGGTCACATGAGGAAGCTGGTTCAAATGGAGGAAGAATTATGCGGGAAAGCATAAAATTTAGATTCCATGGAGAATAGGGATATTTCACAGGTGGTCTGATATGAAAAGTCCCTTTGAGAAAGGCTTTGGATAATTTGTGTGACATAATATTCAATCCTTCAAATCCCAGATGAAAGTTAGAAATGGCAGCAAGTTGAACACGGACTGTAGCTGCTGCAGCTCCTTTATTAAGTATCATGGTTAAGAATTCTAGAATAGAGGCCAAAGAGGCTTGGTAAAAATCAATATTGTTTTTAGAGGCCCATACAGAATTTTTTTTTCCATTTGCTGTGGTACAGCTTCCTTGTAGAAGATTTGAGATAGGATAGGAGAATTTGCTTCATCTCATTGGAAAGGTTATGGAACCTGGCTATGATGGGAATTGGAGCAGCCAAGCTGTCAACTTCAGGGACTGGAGAGAGGGATGAAGCTCCCCCGACGAGTGTGTCAGAAGGTCTGGAACTGGGTCCAGAATCCAGGGGTCCTCCAAAAGATGAAGTCGAAGGAAGGGGAACCAAATCTGATGAGGCCAATAGGGAGCTATTAGAATGATGGTCCTTCTCAGAGCTTTGGCTTTTTGTAACACCTTGGGTATCAACGGGATTGGTGGGAATGCATAGAGGAGACCCGGGGGCCAATTGTGAACGAGTGAGTCCCTTGGGGCTTCTTGCGGTGGAGGAATCGGGGTGAAATAGCTTCTGCATTTGGTGTTCATGTGACTGGCAAAAAGGTCACAGCAAGTCTGGCCTCACCTGCGGAATATCCTGTCCACTATTTCCATCTTGAGGGACCACTCATGGGGCAACAGAATTGCTCTCCTCAACTTGTCTGCTATCACGCTGGATTTCCCCGGGATGTGCATTGCTAACAGAAAGCGCTGGGTGGAAATAGCTCACTGCCATACTCTGAGGGCCTCATGACAAAGGGGGTATGATCTGGTTCCTCCTTGTTTGTTCAAATACCAGACCACTGACATGTTGTCCATCTGAATCGCAATCATACCTAGAGGAAGAGAGTCCTGGAGGTACTGCAATGCCAAAAGTACTGTTCTCATCTCTAGAACATTGTTATGTAGATGTGTCTCTTGATCGGTCCATGTGCCTTGGGCTGTCTTTCCCTGAAAATGCCCCCCCCCAAACCCTATCAGGTAAGCGTCCGTGGTCACTGTGGCCACTAGAGGGGGTAGCACAAATGGGCATCCTATCGTAACATGAAGTGAGGTCAACCACCACTGAAGATCCTTTATGCAGGAATTTGTGATCATTATCATGTGAGACATGGGGAGCTCTTGGTAAGACCACTGAGTGAACAACAGCCATTGCAGTATCCGCATGTGCATATGACCCAGTGGTATGGCTAGAATTGCTGCTGCCATCAAACCTAACAATTTCAGAACTTCTGATGCTGGTGCTTTGTTTTTGGATATTAGAATGCAGACATGCTGATGGAGAAGTAAGACTCTTTCTGCTGGAAGTCTTAGTGTGGTGGTGGTGTCCAGTTCTGCTCCGATAAAGATGATATGCTGCGATGGCATCATGGCATATTTTTCTGAGTTTATTGTAATGCCCAGCTGATTGCAGAGTGGACTCCCTGGCCTGAATGAGTTGATGCCTGGTGGTGGCAGTAAGGAGCCAATCATCTAGGTACGGAAACACCTGGAATCCTAAACGTCTCAGGTGAGCCGTGACCACTGCCATGCATTTGGTGAACACTCTGGGGGCTGTAGTGAGACCAAAGGGCAGGGCTCGAAACTGGTAATGATTGGCTCCCAGCCGGAAGCGCATATTGGGAGGGTGGCCTAGTGGTTAAGGTGTTTGCCTTACAAAGACAAGGTGCAGGGTTTGAGACTCACAAGGGATAATTGGCTAGGCTTACAATGGCTCGCAAATGCAGTTAGCCTAGTACTAACCTATGAACCTATGAATCTATTATCCCTGGATGGCCTGGCCATTTTTATGTGGTAGTATGCATCCTGGAGATCTATCGAGCACATCCAAATGTCTTTCCCTAAGAAGGGAAGTATTGACTGAAGCGTGACCATCCGAAACTTCTCTTTCTTTACAGATTTATTTAGTCTGCTGAGGTCCAATATAGGTCTCCAGTCCCCTGTTTTCTTTAGAACTAAAAATAATCTTGAGTAAGTTCCAGATCCTGTCTGGAATGCTGGGACTGGATGGATGACTCTTTCTTAGCAACGTCTGGACCTCTACTGTTGCTTGTTCCTTGTAACTGGGTGGAACGTCTGGGATTTTCCTTGTCGGTGGAGGGGGTGTGGCGAATGGGATGAGGTATTCTCTGGAAATTATACTTAGTACCCAGTTGGCGTTTATTTTGAGCTAGGCGTCTGGGTACAAACATAAGCGACCCCCTACTGCCTCCAGAGCAGGACAGTTGGGCCTCCTTTCAGGAGCACTGGTAGGGCTTCCCAAAGAAATGTTCTCTCACCCTGGTGTTGCAGACCCCCTCTGCTGCAAGGGCGGCGTCTTCCATTATTTCCCCCTCCTCTGCCCCTGGAGGGGGGTTCACCACATGTGCCCTGAAAGGTTCCTTGGGCTTTTCAGAACCACATTTTCCCTCCCCTTTGACCCTTGGGCTAGGGTCTGGTAAGGGTGGAAAAACGGACCCCGACAACAGACAGAGTCTTTCCATCCTGCTCACACCTGGTTAAGGTTTCCTTGACTTTAAGCCCAAAAAGTGACGAGCCATCAAAGGGAGTATTCACAAAGGATGACTTGAAGGGGTCCCCGAAGGAACACAAGTGCTTCCAGGAGTGTCTTCTAAGAGCAACTCCTGTACCCGCTGCCCTACTCGTTCCATCAGCTGCATATGAAATGAGGCACATGGACGAGTTCACTATAGAACTGAGGGTAGCAAGCTGGGCGGCAGCGTTGTCTGTAGCTCCTGCAACTACTGTACCCTAAAGAGTATCTCCCAGCTCTTTAAGGAGATCTCTTTGTAGTCTGGTAAAATGGGTTAAATAGTTAAGCAAATAAACGAACGAAGAGCAAAAGTCGCTGAATTAAACATCTGCTTCCCATATCTATCCATGATCCTGGAGTCTTTGTTAGGAGGAAGGATAGATGAGGAAGTCTCAGACATTTCCTTTTTGGTGGCTGCCACCACCACCATGGCATCAACTGGCACACCTTTTGTCAAGAAGGATTTATGTAGGGGGGCAAATATGAACTTATTAGGCCTCCTAGGGATAGACTCCATAGTATCTGGAGACTCCCATGCCCTTCGTGAGACCAGCTGCTTAAGCTCATCAAAGGGAGGAGACAACCAAGAGGTGGAGGGCTGAGACCTGAAAGCCTTTAGGAGGACCGACTCATCCTCACTAGGGTGGGTGGACTGGCAGTCACTCTTCTGCCCAAGGATTTCCAGTATCTCAGCAAATGAGATATCCTCAGAGGGGGACCATGAGGACCCTTCTGATTCATCTAAGTCGGTGTCACATGTGAGATACTCCTGTGAGGAGTCTAGATGCTTCCTCTTGCAAATTCTCTTACTGAGAACCCCATCAGTGGGAACTTTTGGTGAGGTCTCAGAAGAGCAGGGGCCACCCAGTGGGGCTTCCTGAGGCTCAGGGTCTCTAAGCTTCAAAGGAATTTGTGAGGCAGAAGTGGACATAGGTGCTTTTGGGGAGGAGGTAGTTGGTCTTCAAGTTGTGGATGTCCTGGGGGACATTACTCTATTCATGGCTTCAAGGGCACCTTTGCTCTGATGAGAAGGAACCTCTTGATCTGAAGAAACAACCAATCCCTTCGGCACCGGAAGAGTGGGTTCTGAACCAGAGGTAGGAGCCGGACTCATCCGAGCCGAGGCCCCGAGAGGCAAAGTCGGAACCGACAGATCAGTCTGACTATCCTTCCTGGACCCGACTGGAGAGTGTCAGCTCTTAAACTCCTCAATGGGCGCTGAGGAAGTCTGAGTGAACGGAACCGATGGCACTGGAACAGGCGTCAGCTCAGAAGGCTCTAGAATCATCAGGTCCAACTCCTCTGGCTCTGAAGGACTGGTATGGCTAGGAGGAGGAAAAGTAGTAGATGGAATAACAGTCTTTGGTTCCGAAACCACTTGGGTCAGAGCCGATAAAAATTTAGCAAATGTCGGTGCCTATAGCAACTTCTGCACCACATGATCCACATCCAAATCGGATAGGCTAATCGAGGACCGAGATGAGTGGATGAAGGGTGGTACCGACTGAAGTATAGGAGATTTCAATACTTTGGATACCGGTTCCAGGACTGGCTCTGAAAGGACAGGATGCTCAGCTCCGAAAGCTGTGGAGCAGACGTCAAAGTTTTTTATGATTTCAATGAGTCCGATGAAGAAGTCTTAGAGGACTTGGAAGATTTAGGAGATTGACTAGTTTCATCTTGGTCGCCCAAAGCTTCCTGAAAGGAATATTTCAGCAGTCCTCTTTCTATCAATTTTCTTTTCCTTTCATGCAAAACTCTACCTAAAAAGGAATGGCAAATGGAGCAACTCTCTTGCAAATGCAAGGCACCCAGACAACAGACACAATTTACATGACTATCAGTCACTAACATCTTTTGTCCACACTTCGGACATTTTTTAAACCCAGACATGGGATGTTTGTCTTTATCCTGGTCAGCCATGAAACTATCTAACTATATCAAGAAGACTTGAATTATCCAACAAGAATGCACACACACAAACTTTAACAATTTTTAAACTGCACTATAGTATAAGCAGTAAGTAGCCCCTAAAAAAACAAATGGGCTCTATATGGATAGATGTATAAATGTATAAACACACCAAATTTTAATATCTATAAATGCTTATAACACTCTACTAAGCTAATCTAATATCAATATAAGGCACACTACGAAGGGAAAGGGAATACTAAAGGCTTATAAAAAATGAAGGCCAAAGGGAGTAACAGAACTATCAAATTTTAAGCTATTAAAGATCTAAAGTTAGAAATATCAATAACTATTAATATATAAGACAAAGTTTAGAAATTTTTTTAGAAAAAGCTATACTGGCCCGAGCTATACTAGGAAACCTCTGATCTGTTGCAGTGACAAACTAAATCTGAGGTAATTCAAGGTGCATCATGGGATAGGGACTTGGCCTCAAGCTGTCTGAAGACCTCAAGCTTTGCAGTAAGCCGACTTGGAGCAGAGAATCAACTCCGAACTCATCTGTAAGAATGAACGGCGAGATAAAACAACTTCACATGATTTGTTTCTGACTTCATCCACCATAGCATTTCTTTCTTGTAAAGATTTGTAAGGCGTATCATGTGGTCGAGTGGGTGGGTTATGATCGACCATTGTGATGAAAGGAGCCACTGTAATAGTCTCATGTGCAACCTCGCCAGTGGTGCTAAGGTAATGGTTGCTGCCGTAGAACCAAATCGTTGTAGTACAAGGCGTGCTGGTACAAATGTCTGCGGGAGGAGGACTTGAATCTGGTTTCTTATTTTTGAAAGCCTGTGAGGAAGAAGGGAAGCTTGACAGGGCATTGTGTCGAAGATCGCTCCAATGAATTCCAATGCTCTTGTTGGAAACGTGTGATTTGTCATTGTTGACCGTGATACCTAGGCAAAGAGTAATGCCTTGAGTGTAAGAGAGACTGAGAATAAGAAGATTCCTGGTCATGGCAGTAAGCAGCCAATTGTCTAGATATGGAAACACCTGGAATCTTTGTAGTCGGAGATGAGCTACGACTGCCATACATTTGGTGAACACTCTGGGGGCTGAGAGACCAAAGGGCAGTACCCTGAACTAATAATGATTGGCTCCCAGCCAGAAGCGGAGAAATCTCCGTGAGTGTTTGTCCATCTTTATGTGGTAATACATGTCCTGGAGGTCTATAGAGCACATCCAGTTGTCCTTCCCCAGAAAGGGGAGAATGGACTGTACCGTGACCATCCAGAATTTTTGAGGGTTGATGAATTTGTTTAGTCAGCCGAGATCCAGGATTGGTCTCCAGTCCCCTGTCTTTTTTGGCAGTAAAAAGAACCCCGAGTAAAAGCCGAATCCTCTTTGGTCTGGTGGGACTGGTTGGATGACTCTTTTTCTTACCAGCTTTTCGATTTCTAAGGCTGCAGCCTCCCTCTGACTGCGTGGGACATCGAGGATTCGTTTTACGGGTCTGGGAGAGAGGTCGAATGGGATATGATAGCCTCTGGATATTATTGTCTGCACCCATGCATCCATTGTTATGAGTTCACAGGCCTGTAAGTGCAGACAAAATAGACCCCCGACTGCTTCCTGAGGAAACCAATTGGGCTGCTGTTCAGGAGCGCTGGAAGGGTCAGCCAGAGAAGGAATCTCTAGTGCCCTGGTTGCGCTGACCCCCTCTGCCCCAAAATGGGAGTCTTCCAGATGAGTTGCCCCCTCTGTCCCACGGGGAATGCTCATCATGAGTGTTACGAAAAGATCCTTGGGACTTCTTGAACCACAATTTTCCTCCCCTCTGATTCCTGGAGTAGGACCTCTGGGGGTTGGAAAAACATATGCCCACAGCGGACAAGATCTTTCCATCCTTCTCACTACATGAAAGTGTCTCTCTTACTTTGGTACCAAAAAGGGAAGATTCATCAACAGATGCGTTGACAAAGGAAGATTTAAAGGGGTCCGTGAAGTCACACAAACGCATCCAAGCATACCATCTCATAACGATTCCCAATGCTGCCCCCTCAGTAGTGTAACAAATCAAATGCATTGAGGAGTTTGAGACTGATTCCAGGGTATCTAGCTGGGAGGCAACAGTATCACGCACCTCCTCAGGCAGTAGCTTCGGCAAAAAGGCAGACATTTCTGAAATTAGGTCTCTCTGGAGGTGAGTAAAGTGTGCCAGGTAATTCACGACCGAATGGCAAAGGTCGCTGAAGCATAGGTCCACTTCCCCAGTCTGTCCATAGTCCAAGACTGCCTGTTCGGGGGATGAACAGTGGAACTATCTTCCACCATTTCCCTCTTGGTGGCTGCTGCCACAATCATGGAATCAACTACCAGCTGTTTGGACCAACTGGGTTGGTCTTGTGGAGTGGACAAAATTTTATCTGGCCTCTGGGGGGCGGGTTCTATGTTGTCTGGGGCCTTCACTGCACAATAAGTCGAATTAACTCATCTGCAGGTGGGGATCACCTAGGAAGTAGATGGCCAAGCATGGAAAGCCTGCAAGAACACAGATTTCTTGGAAGAAGGGTTGGAGGGCTTCCAGTCTCCCCTCTGATTGAGGATCTCAAGAATGTCTCCAAATGAGACGTCTTCCGGGGGAGACCGTGGGGACACTTTTCCCTCATCGCAGTGTCTTCAGTGATGGATTCCTCAGGGGAATCAAGATGTTTCCTCTTGCAAGGTTTCTTCTGGGGTGGTTCCCCAGTGGGATCTCCAGAGGAGGACTCCGGAGAAAGGGTTCTCTTGAAGGGCAGGTCTTGCAGCTTCCGTGCTTGAGGTTCCAGAGCAGGAGGGTGGGAAAGCTGCAAGCTAGAGGGGGGTTCTGGTTCCGATGCCAATGGTGTCAACTGCAAGGCTGTTGAAGCAAGGACCCTCTCCATTACATGGAAAGCAGGCCTGCCCGAGGAAGGATGGGAGCCCGGAATCGAGAAGGATGACCTCGGAACAAGGGTCACACCCTGTCCCGAGGAGCCTGCCTCCAGGTGAGGAGGTCCAAGAGGAATGGCAGCTGCCGCTAGAGCAGTGGCCATAGACGGCGCCACAGAAAAAATTGGTGCCAAGCTAGGTGTCACAGTGCCGACAGCCCAATCACTGCTCCGAGAGTGCACCAGTTCCAAACGAGCCATGGCGCCAAGAGCAATCGGTACTGACAGGGAAGCCTCAGTTGTCAGAGTCAAGACAGTATGCACCGGGATGGCCATGGGTACCTAAGTCTCCAAAACCTGAGTGGAGGTCAGAGGAGGATAGACAGGAGAATACGCCGCTCTAAGGAGGAGGGAAGACCTGGTATGGGTGAGCAATACTCTAGCTGCCAGAAGCTGGTCCACAACCCTCACTACATCCTGTTCTGGAAGACTCTTGGTGGATCTGAAGGACACTGCCAATGGGGAGTCTCGCCTTTCAAGAAAGGGACTAAATTGGTGTCCCAAAAAAGGGTCATAAGATGGAGAATACCTAGTTCTGGGTAGGTGCTCGACCTTCGGAACTGAAGGTGTCATTACCAGTGGAGCCATGTAAGACATCAGCATCGTGGCCGGGGATGGTGCCGATGCAGGTACAGTAGTCACAGCCTGTGTCATCTAAAGTTATTTCCACGGGGGATGGTGCCGAGGCTGGTACAGTGGAAGGAGTCTGAGTCAGAATCAAAGGCAGCACTGAGGGAGAAGACAGGAACCCTGGTGCTGAAGTTGTCTGTGCCGACGGTGTGGGAGAATCCCGATGTCGACTCAGTTCTGAGGAGGACAGGGATGTCGGAACATAAAGACTCTGTTTCTCCTTATGGTTTTTTACATCTTTATGCTTAGTAGAAAGAGCCTCCGCGAAGGGTGATTTCAGCATACCCTTTAGAATCAGCTTATTCTTGTGTTCAGCCAATGTACGGCTGCTGAAGCTAGAACAAAGGTCACAAGAAACATTAAGGTGGTCAACACCCAAACAGTAAACACACCGGGCATAGCAGTCAGAATTGGGATTCTTATGCCTGCACTTATCACACTGTTTGAAACCAAGCTTAGCCTTATCCGCCATTATAACACACTAGCACTACCACACAACAAACTATAACTAGCAACAAGAGATAGGACAGTAAAAGAAGGCACTTTTTTTTTTTGTACAGATAGCAGGAAAAATAATATCAACAATGGTACTAAGAAATACCAAAAAGGTAAGAGGAGGGCCTACTAAGGTAGAGAGAGAGGGAGTAGTACCAATGATGGTATGAAAGAACTACCAAGGTAGTGGGTAGGGTTTAGTCAGGAAAAGAAGGATATAGAGATGAGAAATAACTTTGGATGATAAAAACTGTCTAACAAACACTAAAGACTCGAAATAACCACAAAAAGCTACCACTTAGCTGAGAGAAGGCTTGGCATTTCTGACGTGGAACGCGGCAAACGAGATCTGAAGAGACTATGAGAGGAGCATTGTGGGTAGGTCTTAGCTGAGAGTTTTTGGCTTAGCTTGATACCAGCCATATCAGTTCTGAGGTCAGAACCAAAGTCCTAACAGTAAGGAATAAATAAAGATTTACATCATCAGATGATATTTTACAAAACTGTACATGAAAAAAGTTTGTCAAAAAGCAGATGATGATGATGATGATGATGCTATCTTGTTTGTGAGAACTAATTATTAATCTATCCAGGGTCAGTATTTCTATGGAAAACTGTAGCCAGGAAACTTAGATGTCTACAGCTTTTTTCTGTATGTATCCTATTTGTATTGCCTTTTATTTGATTCCCTGTGTGCGCCATCCTACATATATTCCACTCTATATCTGTGCTATCTTCATTTTCTTTAAGGTCTTGTGAAATGTATGTATTTATTTATTCTAAGTGTATCTGTCTGCTATTTTTATCTGAAAAGTGGTTAATAAGAAGTTATGTACCTACCATAACGTTCCATGTTAGTGGTCTTCTCTCGCCTTCTTTCTTGCTTGATGGGTTCGGAGCCGATCCTCGGCTCACTGCACTTGCTAAGCTCGAGAGTCACTTTTACCAGCTCGAGGCAGCCCCACATCCCATGATGCAAGGCGGTAAGTACCCAGATCTCGTTTGATGACAAAGGGCAGTAGCACCAAGCATAAAACACTCCCCAAAGGAAGAAAGAAAGAAAACCTACAGGATGGAAGAAAGACCAGGACTGAATGGTCTTTAGCATAATAACTCCTTACAGAAAAAAGGTCTGTCCAGGCCTGGGGGAAGGAGGGAGGGAGAAAGAAAGGCGAGAAGACAACTAACATGGAACGTTATGGTAGGTACATAACTTCTTAATGTTAAGTTGTCAATCTCGCCTTCATTCTTGCTTGATGGGACCGCGTCCCTAGCACCTCTATCCTGGGTGGCTCAATGGAACAGACTCTTGAGGACTGTAGAGCCAAAACTGGCTCTATCCCTGGAGGCCAAGTCCAATTTGTAATGGGAAACAAAAGTATGAGGAGTGGCCCAAGTGGCGCTGCACAAATAGTGTCTAAAGGAAGTCTAGCTTGAAAGGCTGTAGAAGTAGCTAAGCTCCTAGTTGAATGTGCTTTAGGTTTTGAGCACAGCTGTTTTCCCCTGAGCAGATAAATTTCAGAGATGACCGAAGAAAGCCATCTAGACAAGGTCACTTTAGAGACAGGAAGGCCTTTCTTGTTATCCGCATAGGAAACAAAGAGTTGAACAGATTTCCTAAATTGTTTAGTTCTGTCCAAATAATATCTGAGTTGGCGGTGGACATCAAGATAATGTAGTTTTTGTTCGGATCTGTCTGAATAGTTTGGGAAAAATACAGGGAGATCAATGGATTGATTCAAATTGGTCTTTGAGGCGACCTTAGGCAAAAAGGTCGGATTAGTTCTCAATGATACTCTGTCTTTGTGAAAGACCAAATAGGGGGGTCGAACCGATAGAGCATGAAGTTCAGACACCCTCCTGGCCGATGTAATAGCTACTAGGAATAAAGTTTTCCAAGAAAGAAATTTTAGGGGGGAAGAATCAAGGATGTCAGCACTAAATTTAGATCCCATTGAGGAGGAGGATTCCTGATTGGAGGCTTTAGCAGGAAAATTCCTTTCAAGAAAGCTCTACAAAGCCTATGGGACATAATATTGTGATCTGCAATCCTGACATGAAAGTTCGAGATAGCAGCCAATTGAACTCTGACTGTGGAAGAAGAGGAGCCTGCATGAAAAATCTCTGCTAAGAAGTCCAGAACTGCCTGAACTGGGGCAGTGAAAGGATCAATATTCTTGGCTTTAGCCCAATAAGAGAAACGTTTCCATTTGCTTGCATAAATCCTCCTGGTAGAGGATTTTAAAGAAGCTACTATGATGTCTCTAACAGGGTTAGAGATCAAAGGAAGCCTGGCTAAGGAAGGAAGTGGAGCAACCATGCTGTGAGGTTGAGAGAAGGGATAGACCGGTGCAGCTGACCGGATTGGTGAATCAGAAGATCTGACACTGGGTCCAGATGCCACGGCTGCACCAAAAGGTGACGATGGAGGAACGGGAACCAAACTTGTCGAGGCCAGTAAGGAGCAATGAGAATCATTTTGGCTCTCAAAACGGTTGCTTTCTGGATAACTTGAGGATCAGAGGAAATGGAGGAAAGGCATAAAGAAGTCCCTGGGGCCAATCCTGGGTCAGAGCGTCTCTGGGGATGGCCTGGTAGGGAAGAGAGAGAAGAAGTCTGGGCATTTGCTGTTTTGGGGAGTAGCAAAAAGATCGCAACATGGGCGACCCCATTCCAGAAAAATCTCTTCCACTATAGATTGCTTGAGAGACCACTCGTGAGGCATGAGAATAGCTCTGCTCAATCTGTCCGCTACAATGTTGGTTTTCCCAGGGATATGCGTTGCTACCAGAAACCGATGAGAGGAGATTACCCATTGCCATAGTCTGAGCGCTTCTACACAAGGGGTAGGACTTGGTTCCGCCCTGTTTGTTGATATACCAAACTACAGACATGTTGTCTGTGTGGACTGCAATTGTCCCTACGGGAAGAAAGTCGCTGAGGGCTTGCAACGTTAAAAGAACTGCTCTCATCTCCAGGACATTTATGTGCAGGTGGTACTCGAGCGGCTGCCACGCCCCATGAACCATCCTGCCCTGATAATGACCCCCACCCGATCAGGGAGGCATCCGTGGTGACAGTGGCTACCGGGATGGGGTACAAAGTGTCTGCCTTGGTGAACCTGGGGAGATGTGATCCACCAAGCAAGATGATTTTGCAAGTCTGTGTCACCAGAATCTGGTGGCATTGAAGTTGTTGGTAAGACCACTGAGTGAACAACATCCACTGAAGAAGGCATGTAGAAGCGAGCCAGGGAAGAAGAGTAATGGCCGCAGCCATGAGGCCTAATACCTTTAGAACCATTCTGGCCTGTATTTTCTTGTTGGCTAGAATGATCCTGACATGACTTTGAATGTCTGAAACTCTTTGATCTGTAAGGGTAGCTGACATCCGAACAGTGTTTAAGTTTGCGCCTATGAAAGTAATAGACTGGCAGGGCGATAAGGATGACTTTTCGAAGTTGATCGAGATGCCCAATTGAGCACAAAGATTTATTGTGTAATCCCTGGCTTGAACAAGCTGATGCCTGGTGGTGGCTGAAAGGAGCCAGTCGTCGAGATACGGAAACACCTGGAATCCTAGACGTCTCAGGTGAGCCGTGACCACTGCCATGCACTTGGTGAACACTCTGGGGGCTGTAGTGAGACCAAAGGGCAGGGCTCTGAACTGGAACTGACTGGACCCCATCCGAAAGCGGAGAAATCTCCTGGAGCGTTTGTGTATTTTTATGTGATAATACGCATCCTGAAGATCTATTGAGCACATCCAGTTGTCCTTCTGTAAGAAGGGCAGAATTGACTGAAGAGTGACCATTCGGAATCTTGTCTTCCTCACAGACTTGTTGAGTCTGCTGAGATCCAATATTGGTCTCCAGTCTCCCGTCTTTTGGGGACCAAAAAGAACCTTGAGTAGATTCCGGCTCTGAATGGTCTTTGTAACTGGCTGAATGGCTCTTTTTGCAGTAGTTTTAAGACTTCTAACTCTGCAATTTCCCTTAGACCGGGTGGTACATCTGGAAGGAATTTGAGGATAAAAGGACTTTCCTCGAAAGGAATCATGTAACCCTCGGATATGATCGACTGTACCCATCTGTCTTGAGTGAGGGAATGCCAGGCTTCTGGGTACAGTGATAATCTTCCCCGACTGCCTCCAAGGAGGGACAGCCGGGCAACATCTCAGGGATGCTGAAAGGGCTTGTCAGAGAGAGACTCTCTGTTTCCCTGGTTTTGTGGACCCCTCTGCCTCTAGAGCGTCTGTTGTTGTTACCCCTCTGCCTCTAGGGGTAAACTGACCACGTGAATCGGCGTGACTCCTTGGGATTTATGGAACCACATTTTGCCACCCTTCTGTCCTTTGGGGTAAGGTCTAGAAGGGTGGAAAACGGACTCCTACGGCAGAAAGAGTTTTGCCGTCCTGCTCACACCTGGTCAATGTTTCCTTCACTTGAGGGCCAAACAAAGCTGACCCATCAAAGGGAGAGTTTGTGAAGGACGCCTTAAAGGGATCTGCAAAGTTACATAGCCGCATCCAGGCTTGGCGTCTAAGAGCCACACCTGTACCTGCGGCCCTACTCGCTCCATCAGCAGCATATGATATTAGCCGTATGGAGGAGTTTGCAATGGAGTTAAGGGTTCCTAGCTGCGAAGCAATTTTTTCCTGAGCCCCTGCAGCTGTAGGATCCTGCACAACTTCTCCTAGCTCCTTAAGGATATCCCTTTGGAGTCTGGTGAAGTGACATAGGTAGTTCAGCGAACGCATAGCAAAGGTCGCTGAAGAAAACATCCGCTTACCGTACCTATCCATGGTCCTAGAGTCCTTATTAGGAGGATGGACAGGTACGGAAGGATCTGCAAGTTCCTTCTTGGTGGCAGCAGCCACCACCATGGCATCAGCGGGGACACCTTTAGTGAGGAATTGCTTGTCCGACGGGGCAGTAATAAATTTTGAAGGCCTCCTAGGGACTGGCTCTACAGAGTCAGGAGCAGCCCACGCCTTTCGGGAAATAACCTGCATAAGGGGGTCGAAAGGCGGAGACACCCAGGAGGTGGAGGGCCGAGATCCAAATGCCTCCAGGTATACTGACTCATCCTCAGAGGGATTATTGGTGGGCCAGTTTCCCCTCTGTTTTAGGAGTTCTAGGATGTCTGAGAAGGAGACATCCTCAGAGGGGGATCTTGGGGATCCCTCTGACTCATCTAAGTCAGTATCTGAAGTGATAGACTTGGGGGAGTCTACATGTTTCCTCTTACAGGTCCTCTTCCGCGAAGGATCTCCCGACACATCAGGAGAATCCTCGGAAGAGGGGGATATTCCCAGTGGGGAAACCTGAGGCGGAGGATCTCTGGGTCCTGTAGCAAGAGAAGTGGCAGAGATGTCAACAGGCACTATAGAGGGAGGAGCTAAGGGAACAGACTGCTGGCTGAGACCAGTGGCCAGCACACTCTTCATCACCTCGGCTCCCTCCCAGGAAGGCCGAGAGAACCCGTTCCGAAGAGCTAGGAACTCCGGGGCCCACCGAAAGTGAAGTCTCCGAGGCAGATGTCGGAGCCGAGCTTACCAAGGCCGAGGCTCCAAGGGGAAGAGCGGGCTCAGACAAGGGCCCGATGCCACTCACCCCCTCGGAGACCAGGGAAGCCCGGCCACCGAATCCCTCTAAGGAAGGTCTCGAAGAGGAGATAAGAGTAGAGGCTGAAGGAACAGAAGGGGGTATCTGTCCCTCAGCCGTAGCAGTAACCATTCCCGAAGACTCCAACTCCAATCTCTGGGGTAGAGTTGAAGGAGGAACTGCAATGGGGTGTGGACCAATAGTCGTCTGCTGAGACGGACTATGTAACATTTGGGCCAATGCCTGTGACTTAAGTAATCTACTGACCACTCTCTCTAAATCATGGTCAGAAAGCCTGGATGACCTTGAAGATCGGCTCCGATGGCTCCGTTCCGAGAGAGGCGAAGCCGAGCCGAAGTATCGGCTCCAAGGAAGGGGACCTAGACCTCTTCCTCGAAGGAACCATCGAGCCGATGAAACCACTGAAACTGCCGGCCGACAACTTATCGGAGCCGACAGGTAGCTGATCGGCTCCAGCTGGAGCCGATACAGCCACAAAAGTAACGGTGTCGGAGCCGATCGGAGCCGACACCGATGCCTGAGCCACATGGTGGTCGGAACCGATCGGAGCCGACACCGCAGTGGTCGAACCAGAATCGGCACCGATAGCCATCGGTGCCGGAAGGTTAAAACAGTAGAATCGGCTCCAGCCGAGCCGATCTCGACTCAGAAAGAGTCGGAGCCGAGGCCACAGGCTTGGACACAGAAGCCTGGGCCTTGGAAGACTTTGAAGTCTTAGATGGAGCCGACTTAGCCGGAGAGCCCTCTGGCTTAAGAAGGCCCCTCAAGATTAATTTATTCCTTCTTTCCTGCAGGACTCTCTGGCTGAAAAAGTGACATATAGCACAGGAGTCCTGCAGGTGAAGAGGCCCCAGGCAGTAAAGGCAAGAAGTGTGACCGTCTGTCAGAGACATCTTCTGACAGCACGAGTCACACTTCTTAAAGCCTGAGACCCTTTCCTTAGACATAGTGAATCACACACACACACAACACTAGTCTAGGAAATTAAAATATATAAAACTATTAACAAGAGACACAGACACACACCCTAACAAGGGGGGGGATGGGATGGGAGAAAGTCTGACTAGAAATTTTAAGGAGACAGGGAAAATACTTGTCAGAAGGGGACTAAAACTGTATTTAAACTAAATATCTAAAGTTTTTTTGAAGAAAGGGGGCAAAAATAGTAATATTAGAATCACTTACCAGGAGCTGGTAAAAGGAGGACCTCATCAGCGAAGCGGCAAACGAGATCTGGGTACTTACCGCCTTGCATCATGGGATGTGGGGCTGCCTCGAGCTGGTAAAAGTGACTCTCGAGCTTAGCAAGTGCCGAGTCGGAGCCGAGGATCGGCTCCGAACCCATCAAGCAAGAATGAAGACGAGATTGACAACTTAACATCCGTTATTTACACTGCTAGTTAGCAAGCTGTACTTTAAAGCTGTACTTTATTTTGCTTTTGTTTACTGGGTTTAATCAAAAAATCCTTTTCAGTGAGGGCCCAGGGAGAAAAGCTCCAACATATTTCACACATTTTAAACAGACATTCAGTAATATACATAAGACCTAAAATAATATACATCAAAAAGTACATACACATCTGCTAATTAGATTACATTCAAATGAAAAAAGAGGCAACTATTACACATAAAATATATTTATGCATTAACACATGTTGAACATTGCACATTTGAAGAGATGCATTAGTGTGTTTGTCAGATATACATTAGAAAATGTGATCAGTGCTTAAAACTTCGATGGAGGTAAGGGAAGGAACTAGGTATGGCATAAATGTTAATATTGTAGTTAAGATGTGGGCTATAAAGCAGTTAAGAGACAATTACATATATGGCTATCATAAGGTTTACATTTGAATTATAGAGGTGGGGTGAGCAGTGCCGCAAAACAATGTATAGAGCTGGGAAATGCCAGTAAAACAATTCTGGTATTGGTGAAGACTGGTTGTGGGACATAGGATTCTGACAGAAAAAAGAAGTTATGTCTTACCATAACATTCCATCTGTGCTGTTGATCTTCGTTCATTCATTACTGATGGGTTATCGGTACCGTCCTCGGAACTGAGCCGGCCTTATACCAAGCTCGTGTCAGCCAAAAACTCTCGAGCCAAGATCCTACCCAGAGTGCTCTGCTCGCTGCTACCTCAGATTGAGTTTGCAAGTTGATAGACAAAAGTAGAGGCTACCTCTGGTCATAACAGACCTACAATAAAGGAGTATATGAGATCAACCAGAAACCTCTGGAGGGGGACGGAGGGTGGGGAGTAATGAATGAACAAAAATCAACAACACAGATGGAACGTTATGGTAAAACATAACTTCTTTATCTGATGTTGTTAATCTTCGTTCATTCCTTACTGATGGGACAGAGTCCCTAGCTATGTGTATCCCTGGGTGGCCCTCATGGAAGGATATTCCTGAACACCATGGAGCCAAAAGAAGCTCTACCTCTGGAGGCCAAATCCAATTTGTAATGAAGGATAAAAGTCTGAGGTTTGGCCCAAGTCGCAGCTGGGCAAATATCATTGAGGAAAGCCCTAGCATGGAAAGCTGCTGAAGTTGCCATAGACCTTGTAGAATGTGCTTTCAGTCTGTGAGGCAAGGTGATATTGTTCTTGTTGTAGATAAAGGAAATGCAATTTCTCAGCCATGACACCAATGTAACTTTTGAGACAGGATGACCTAGTCTTGGTCCAGAAAAGGCCAGAAACAGATGATCTGATTTACAGGTAGATTTTGTTCTGTCCAAATAAAATTGTATTTGCCTATGAACATCCAGGGAGTGCAAGCAATACTATCCCTTATTAGAATAATTAGGAAAAAATACTGGAAAGTCAATAGTCTGGCTGATAGACCACTCTGACACCACTTTTGGTAAAAGGAAGAATTAATTCTCAGTGATACTCTATCCTTATGGAAAATAAGGTAGGGACATTTGATGCATAATGCTTGAAGTTCTGACAAATGTTTGGCCAATGTAATTGCAACCAGCTTTCCAAGAGAGATACTTTAAATCACATGAAGACACTGGTTCAAAGGGGGGAGCTGTTAGGGCTTATAGAAACAAGGCCAAATCCCAAGGTTGTACTGGTTCTCTAAAGGGAGGTTTTAGGTGAAGAACAACCTTCAAGAAAGTCTTACAGAGTCGATGTGACATGAGTGAAGAATCCTGAAAGCCAATGTGGAAATTTGAAATAGCAGCTAAATGAACACAAATAGTAGAGTCTGATACCCCAGATTGGAAAAAATGTGATAAGTAATCTAAGACCACTGAAACGGGCTGACAAGGGGTCTAACTGTTTATTCGCTGCCCATAATGAAAACCTTTTCCATTTACTGAGATAGATTGGTCTGGTGGACGATTTATGAGATGCGTTAAGAATATTGCACACCGACACAAAAGGTTATCCTGCCTGGCAGTCATAGGAAGTGGAGAAACCAAGCTGTCAGCTTCAGGGTCAGACCCTGCCGATGGGAGATCAACGTTGGGGATGGATTGAGGATCCATGGTCGATCTAGCAGGTGAGGCCAGAGGAAGGGGAACCAAACTTGTTGAGGCCAATATGGAGCAATGAGGATCACTTTGCTTTTCAACTGCCGTGCTTTCTTCAGAAATTGGGAGATGAGGAGGATAAGCATAAAGTAGACCTGAGGGCCAAGCGTGGACTAGAGTGTCTCTTGTTGACTGTCCCTGAGGTGGGATCAGGGCAAAATAGTTGCTGCACTTGTAGTTGGTTGGGGAGGTGAATAGGTCACAGCAAGGCTGGCCCCAATGGTTGAAAATTCTTGCCTCTATAACAGGGTTGAGGGGCTACTCATGAAGTTGTAGAATGCACATGCACAACTTGTCCGCTATCACACTGGAGCTCCTGGCAATGTGCATTGCAATTAGAAAGTGGTTGGAAGCTATTGCAATATTCTCAAGGCCTCTCAGCATAATGGATAAGATCTGGTGCCCCCTTGCTTGTTGATGTACCAGACCACTGACATGTTGTCTGATTAGATCGCAATAGTCCCTGATGGAAGGATGGAATGGAATGCTTGCAACGCTAGTAGCACCGTCCTCAGTTCCAGGACACTGATATGCAAAAGAGCCTCTGTCTCCGACCAGGTGCCTTGAACCGAGTTTCCTTGACATAGCCCCCCCCATCAGGGAGGCATCCATGGTCACCGTGGCTTTCAGCTGAAAGGACGAGACCATTGTTGGGGGGGTTTGAGACATCCACCAGAGCAAATCTTGCTTGCATCTCTCAGTTACACTTATCTGAAAAGACAAAGGGTGTTGTAGACGGTACCACTGAGTGAGGAGCAACCACTGGAGAAGACTCATGTGGAATCTGGCCAGAGGAACAATGGTAATCGAGGCTACCATTGACCCCAAGAGTTGTAGTATGGACCGAGCAGAAGATTTGTGGTGAAAGGGCAGTGGCTGAACCTGTTGTCTTATTCTTTGAAGTATGTGATCCGGAAGAGATGCTGTGCAATTCCTCATATCCAACAGTACCCCGAAGAATTCTAGACTGTGCTGGGGTCGTGTTGGACTTCTCCCAGTTTATAGTGATTCCCAGGCATTGTGCTGTGAGAAGATTGTAGTCTAGGGCTTCTTCCAGTAGACACTTGGTGGTGCGGTGAGGAGCCAGTCGTCTAGGTATAGAAATGCCTGTAATCCTTGAAGTCCCAGGCAAGCGATGACCACTGCCATGCATTTGAACACTCTGGGGCTGTAAAGAGACCGAAGGGCAGTGCTCAAAATTGGTAGTGACTGGCTCCTCTGTGGAAGCGGAGGTATCTTCTTGAGTGCTTGTCCATTTTTATATGGTAATACGCATCTTGAAGATGTACAGAGCACATCCAATCATCTTCTTCCAGAAGTGGAAGGATAGACTAAACCATGATCATCCAGAATTTCTCTGTTTTTACAAATTTGTTCAGTGTGCTGAGATCCAGAACCAGTCTCCAGTCCCCAGTCCCCAGTCCCCTGTCTTATTGGGTACCAAAAAGAACCTTGAGTAAAAACCGGATCCTATCTGGTCTAGGGGGACCATTTGGATGACTCCTTTTTTTGTAGCAGCTTTGAGATTTCATGTGCTGCTGCTTACCTTGCTTCCCTTTGACTGGGTGGAACATCGGGTAAGTCTCTGGATGAGGTTGGCCAGAGATGGAAGGGGATGCGCGATAGCCTCTGGATATTATCTGTTGTACCCAAGAATCGGTGGTTATGTTCCGCCAGGCAGTAGGGTACAAGGAAAAATGACCCCCGATCACTTCCAGAGGTGAGCAGTCGGGCAACGCTTCAGGAGCGCTAATAGGGTTGGCCAGAGAAAGAATCTCCGGAACCTCGGTTTCGTGGATCTCCTCTGCCCCAAAAGGGGCATCTTCCTTTGGAGTTCCCCTCTGCCTCTAGGGCAGAACTCAGCATGTGCATCAAGGAAAGAGCCCTGTGATTTTCTGTGTCACATCTTCCAGCTCCTCTGATTTCTGGAGTAGAATCATTGAGGAGTGGAGTGTCTGACACCAACGGCAGATAGGGTCTTGCCATCATGTTCACACCTTGCCAGTGTATCTTTAACTTTAGGACCAAACAAAAAAGCGGCCTTCATGGGAGCGTTAATAAAGGAAGCCTTAAAGAGTCCGCAAAGTCGCAGAGACACATCCAGGTATGTCACCTCATAACTATACCTGCCCCTGCCGCTCTAGCTGCTCCTTCCATTGCGTGTGAAATAAGACACATGGAAGAATTGGATATGGATTCTAGGGTAGCTATCTGAGAAGCTATATTGTCATGGACCTCATCAGAAACAGCTCCTGCCAAGGTTTCAGAAAGTTGGTTGATAAGATCTCTCTGGAGCTTTGTAAAGTGTGCCAAGTAGTTCAAGGACCTTACGGCGAAGGTCGATGAAGCAAACACATGCCTCCCAAGTTTGTCTATCACCAGGGACTCCTTGTTGGGCAATAGACAGTCTGGCTCTCTCCTGCCAAGTCTTTCTTGGTTGCAGCTGCCACCACCATGGCATCTACTGGAAAACATTTTGACCAATGGGGATGCTCAGCTGGGGGAGATAAAATCTTGTCAGACCTCCACAGTATAGCTTCCAGAGTGTCAGGAGCCTTCCATACATGCTGGACGATGAGCTGGACAAGATCATCAGCCAGCAGGGTAACCCAGGAAGTAGGTGGCCAAGCACAAAAGGCCTGCAGGAATACATATTCCTCTGAGGAAGGATTGGAGGACTTCCAGTCACCCCTCTGTCTTAGGATCTCGAGAATGCCACCAAAGGACACCTCATCAGAGGTTGACCATGGGGACCCTTCCCCATCATCAAAGTCCATATCTTCGGTCAAAGACTCCTCAGTGGAATCCATGTGCTTCCTCTTGCACAAAACCTTGCAAGGTACTTCCTCAGTGGGGAGGTCTAGGGAAGATTGCAAAGAGGGGGACTCCTGAGGACGAGAAACCTGAGGCCCTTGTGCCCAGTGGTTGCAGCTTGTGACAGTTGCGGCACAGAGGGAGGAGAAGACTCCAACATGGGGGGGGTTGCCAGGGGAGGCAAGCGCCCTCGCCATGGTCTGGAAGACCAGACCACCCAAAGAGGGATGGGAGCCCGGAACCAAGCATGACAACCTCGGAACCGGGGTCACACCCCACTCCAATGAGCCGACCCCCAGACCAGGAGTCTCAAGAGGGCTGTGGAGCGGTAAGGGAGGGAGGATTCCTGGATGGTGCCATAGAAAAAAATCAGCGTGGAACCAAGAATGCCCTCCCCCATGACACAGCCACTAGCCTGAGAAGAGCCTGATGCCCAGTGCACCGAGGGCCACAAGGACGACACCAGCTCCAAAGTGAGGTCCACTATTGGGGTCGGAGGAAGGGGCTTCGATGCCTGCATGGAAGTCAAAGGAAGAGGGTACGTTGGAGTCTGTGGAGAAATACATTCACCTAAAAGAGGGAACATAGCTTTAGACGGTTGAGAGAGACCCCTGGCCACAAGCAACTGGTTGACAAGCCGCAACACATCTTGTTCAGAGAGGCTTCTTGTCGACCTCATAGAGAAACCTGAAGGCGATTCTGGCCTTTCTAGAAAAGGGCTATATTGGTTACCAACAAACAGATCCAAAGAAGGAGAGTACTTGGTCCGTGCTAGTTCGAGTGGTGTAGAGCTCGGCACTGAGGGTGTCTGCACCAAGGAGAATGGTATTGAGGTAGTCTGGCCGATGAAGGCAGCGCCATAGAAATGAAAGGTGTCTGCACCATAAGGGGCGGTGTGGCAAGTGTCTGCACCGATGAGTAGGGTGCCGTCGAGGAAGATGTCTTCACTGGTACTAATGACGGTGCTGAAAAGGACTGCACCGAAGAGCATGTCAGTGTCAAAGGTGTCTGCACCTTAGAGGACAGGATCGTCAAACTCAGGGCCGAAGGAGATTGCACCAACAGTGCAGAAGGAGACTGTGCCTGTGAAGACGGTGCGGTAAAGGCTGCAACGAAACTGTCAGAGCCGTAAGTGTCTGCACTGGGAACTCCGGTGCAGATGGAGATAAAGAGGACATAGCTGGAGCAAGAATCAACTGGGGCAGTGCCGAACCTGGAGCCAAAAGAGCCACAGATGGCAGTGCCGGACTGGAAATTTTTACCTTTTTATGAATCGACTCCCTGCAATCTCCAGAGGGAGATGAAGTGAGCAACCTTGAGGAGGAAGAAGAAGAACGCCTCTTACAGGGTTTAGCAGGAGGGGGTGAGCCCTCCAACCCAGAGATAGCTTCACAGAAAGGAGTTTTAAGGAGATCTTTCAGGATTAACTTGTTCTTTCTTTCATTGAGAGTCCTGGTCGAAAAATTTCTTCAAATCCCACATTGGGGATCCACTGAAAGGTGGGAGACATTCAAGCAATAGACACATAAATCATAGCCATCAGAAACCGGTAACTTACGGCCGCAGTCCTTACACTGCTTGAAACCAACACTACTTTTCTTATCCAACATAATGATGTGGAGAAGAACGACAGTACCAAAGAGTTGAGAAAAGCTACCCAGAAGGGTAAGAAGAGAGAAAGGGAGGATTACCAACGATGGTAATGAAGAATTACCTCAAAGGTAAGAAAAGGGTAATAAAGGGGAAGAAAACTAAAGGGAGAGAGTCTTAAAGTTATGATAGGGTAGGAGTATAGAAATAGTAACTGACTGAAAACTTTTAAAGCACTAACAATATAGAAACTTTCAAGAAATTATTCACTTAGCTGAGAGAGAGTGGCTTGACATGTCTGTACAGCAACGCGGCAAACGAGATCTGAGGTAACAGGGAGCAGAGCATTCTGGGTAGGATCTTGGCTCAAGTGTTTTTGGCTGACGCGAGCTTGGAATAAGGCAGGCTCAGTTCCGAGGATGGAACTGATAACCCATCAGTAAGGAAGGAATGAAGATTAACAACATCAGATGAAATGTTCTGACGATATGGCAAGTTGAATACTACAGCATTTATCCTGGAGATGTACAGAATTAGATCCAGTGACTTGACAGGTGAACTTTTAGTTGTGTTTTAAATGTTTGCATTCTGAAAAAAATCAGTGGTATTGGGATATGGTTACACAGTTTACCAACACTATTTGACTATAAAGAATTATGAGATGATCTAATTTTAGTGATTTTTTTCTAGAGTGTAAAATTCTATTGGAGGAGTAGTGTTCTATTTAGTTCTTAAGGGCTGGGCAATTTTCTGGCTTACAGAGAAGTCTGTGTATTGTAGTTAGCTATGAAACAGCTAAGTAGTGTGGTAGTTCTAACCAATTTAATTCTATGAGAGCTAGGCAGTGGTGAGTTCTATTATTACAGTTTATTGCAAATTTGCCTAATTTATTACAGCATTGTTCAAGTTTGGACAGTTGTGAGACTTGAGAGTTAGTGAAGCCAGAGGAGAGATGGCAGTCAGAAACTACAGACTATACATCTTCTGTCTCTGTCAGTGAGATACGTTTTACTCTCTATAATGTATATAATTTTTTGATAATTTTTTAACCATGTGTGATTCATAGTGACTGAATTTCAACTGGTCATCTATGATGACACCCAGTAATTTTGTGTGGTTTATCTGTTCTTCCATTGTGGTTTTGGCAGAGATGACAGTGAACAGTGATATTTTGGCAGTGATGTGTTTTAGAGACAAGAGCAGTAATTTAGTTTTTGAAAGATTTAGATGTAATTATGAATTATTTAGTCATATTTCGATTTGAAGTGGAATAATGAATTAATTTTTGCATAATGAGGGGGTTTTACTTTCAGATCCGGATTGACTTATCAAGATTAAAACAGGATCTGCAATAGCTTCAGCTGCTAATTTAAGATATTCACCAGGTAGACTGTCAGGGACCCTTGCAGTAAGCTTTAATTTTTTGAAGTATTTATTAATACTATTACTGAGAACTGACTGGAAGGAGAAATGTTGAAGGAGGTTATTTGATTGAGTTTGGACCTCAAGAGCTTAATCAGTCACCTGGTTGGCTAATGACTGTGCTGCCTGTATAAAGTGGCAATTGAATTGGTTGGATATGGTATCATTTTGTTTCTGTGTGTATGATGTTTTCTGTGTAACTTGTCCTGCATTAAACCGAGTCCCAGAAGAGTTTTGGACTATTAGTGTGTATGTTATGGCTGGTTGACTAGTAGGTTTTCTTATTTGTGGTGATAAGTTGTTTTGTTAGGCTTCTTAGTTGTCTATAAGTTAGTAAAGTAGGAGCTGATTTATTTTTTTTACAGGTCTTTTATGCTTTGTCTTGTTTCATGAGTTGTTTAGTTGTAAAGGATAGCCACATGACAGGGTTAGCTAAGCTTTGACTCTTTTTATTCTGAGGGGGCTAGTGTGTTTAGAACACTTAGGAACATTCTATTGAAGTCGGTGACAGCATCCTCTATGGAGAGAGTCTTTAGTGATTCCCAGTTAGGGATATATAGTGCATTAATAAAAGAGTCTTCATTAAAAGTAGTAAGTTTTCTCACCTGGCTGTAATGTGTGCTAGGTCTGTTTATTTGGTATCTTAATGTGTAGACTGGTAAGTGATTAGACTTCTATGGAATACTATTTTATTTGGAAAGGCTGGTACAATAGTTAAGGTGTTTACCTTATAGACATAAGGCGCAGGGTTTGATACTCATATAGGGTAATTTACTACACTAGGGTTAAAATTGTTACTCTAGTACTAATCTATGAACCAAATTAAGCACCGATTATCAGGCTATGGCTTTGGTATATCTATAGTTGGAGTGGTTATAAGTTGGGTGAACTTGTACAGGTGTATATTATTGGTTGGATTTTCAAACTGTACGGTTTGCCAATCTATATTAACATCACCCGCTACTGTGGTTGCAATGGGGATTTTTGAGAAGGACCAGCAGGGACTATCTTGCAGAGTTTTAGCATTGTTACATGTGGGTAAATACAGACCCAATATTGTGAATGTCCTGTCAGCATTTAGTTTTAGCATAGCTAATAGGATCTCTGAGTTAGAGAAAATTGGCAGCCTGTGGGGGGAAAGGTAGATATCTACTGTGTATTTGTAGAAAATATTGACACCAACGGCTTTTTTGTTTGTTCTGTCTAATCTGTTTATGTTATAGCCTAGCAGGGCAATTTAATCAGTTTTTGATTGTTGGTGGAGCCAGAGTTCTGTGGCAGCTAAGATGTCTGTCTGGAGTGTGTAGTGCTAGCCTTGCATGTACTTCAGAGAGTTTGTTATAAATACTTCTAAGTTGGTATGGTGTATATGAAGGCCAAGGTAGGACTGTGGGTGAGGTCATAGTGATGAAGGAGCTGATGGAGATATGCTATATGGTGCCTGAATGTGCTGAGTTGGGCATGGGTTTGGGTAGATGTTACTAGCCCTAACTTTTATATGGTTATAGAGGTATGATGGTACAGGTATTTTTGTTTGACTTTATATTTAATACCCAATATGTAAAATGGCTGTTGCTTTGGATAACTGTGTATAATTGGGAAATGAATTTCAGAAGTATTTTGCTTGGAAGGTACAATATACGAATTCTGTAGGGTTTGTGAAGGCAGTGGATATCAAGTGTGCAAGCAGGAGAAGAGGTACAAGTATGAAGAACTGTAAGAGAAAGATATTTCTTAAATGTAATAAAGTGAGGAGTGTGAAAAGATAGAAGGTGAAAGTGTAATTAACCTAAGAATTAGGCAGGGTTTATTTAGGAAAAGTTGAAATGCAGAACAATAGATTGTGTTTAGCCTGTAAGGACATAGGTCATTTTGAAATCTGTAGATGTTTAAGAGCAAAGGTGTATGGAGTAGTAATATAAATGAGGATGAATGTATGTGATGGGGATTAGTTTACAGTGTAGGATAGGTATAGGTAAGGAAGGGTAGTAAAGCAAAAATGTACTGATCTAATTGTGTAATAATATAGAGAGATTGAAGGTAGAGGGTGTAAGAAATGCAGAGAAGTGAGGATAAGGCTGAGAGATATTATACAGGATGAGATGAGAGATAAATATTAATCTCCTTGCAGTATATGAGGAAAGATTGCAGGGATGAATGGAAGAGGGAGCATTGTTCATGAATGGCTTACAGGAACTGATGGGGAGGGGTCTGTGTAGGAGTGGATAAAGTGCAAAGCACTATGGGAGGGAGAACACTTATTAGTAATGATGTTAAATGTTAGTCAGAAGCTGGGAAATGTGTGAATAGAAACAGGAGTGTTTCTGTGATAGTAGTAAAGTTGTATGGAGGCAGGGTGCAGGGAGCTGGTGTCACAAATGATAGGGACATGTGGGAATTATAATGGTAGAGTAAAGTGAAATAAATGGGTGGGTGGGAACCGGAGGCAGGGTAGTGGGCTTCAGACACACAATCTGATTATTACAGAAAGCAATAATTTTTACAGTCAGTGTCGAGCAATTAGCAAAGAGGCACAAAGTAGAACAAGTTTTCTTTCCCTTACTGAATGCAGATACCAAGAAGCTATTGACGCAAAAGTAACTGTCTTACAAAGTGCAGTCTAATGGTCAAGAGAAAGGACAGCGGTCAACTTGGTAAGTGGTTCTCAGAGAGCAAGGACTATTCTTTTGGTGTTGGTGAGGAGAAATTATAGCCACTTTCCAGACAGGCATGTATTTGACTAGTTAAAGTTCTCCTTCTTCTCCTTTCGGCTTTTCCCATTAGGAGTCACCACAGCAGAACAACAGTCCGCAGAACTATTGGCAGTGAAGTTTTACAGTGTTGAGTTGCCAGCCCAGCACTTAACCTTCCACAGAAGGCACACACTTGCATCTAAGGCCACTTTAGTGTGTCCAATCCCTCGCAGTATGTCTCTGGGATGTGGGAGGAAACTGGAGCACCTGGAGGAAATCCACACGACTGCAGGGAGGACATGCAGACTCCGCACAAATAGCACTCCAGAAACAGACAGGAGAACCTCTTTCTGTGAGGTGGCAATGCTAACCGCTGCACCACCGTGGCCTCCCATTTGACTAGTTAAAGTTAATATACATAAAGGTTCTTGTTAAAATATACCTCTTACATTGTACTGCTTAAGGCCTACTGCCAGTAAAAAAATATTAATTGACATATTTCATACTTTGCTTGACTTAAGAATAGCAGGTAAGTGGAAGTCTGTGGCTTTTCCAGTGTGATGACTGTACTGCCATGCCTGGTAGAAAGCTTTGGTGAATTGTTAAATTCTGTCAGACTCCCATGGGAGTTGTTTGCGTGTGAAAATAATATTTTGTGTGAAATGTAGTTATGTATAAAGAAGCACTGGAAGACACTGGTTCACAAAGACAGTAGTGAAACAGGGGCCTAGCAGTGCTGGACCAAAGACTCAGCCTTATAAGTCACCTGTGTGCAATTCAGTCTGGGTGTGGAGGGTGGAATCCCATGCCCAGTACAGCAGTGCTTACTCTCTTTATGCTCTTGCAGCCAAGTTTTACTTTGTAAAGTAGCTATTGAAACAGTTTTATTTGCACTTTCTTATTAATTCTTTACTCTTGGTGGTCAGTCATCAGATTTAAACTCCATCAGTGCCAGTCATCTTGACGCCAATGTGTAGCACTGGTGCACCTGTACTGTCACATTTACAGGCAATGGTACTACTCTATCTCCAAATCATGTTTAACTGAAAAGGCTTGCAGAGTAATACCTCTCTTTCTAATAACTGTAAAATGTAGGATAAACAGATTTAATCTTTCTGTACAAAACATTAGCAAGACCTATTATTGAATGTAACATCAGTTTCTCTTATTTCAGTAAGTTACATCTTACCCAATTCAACTGGGTACAAAAGTATTTACTATCAAAATCTATAGTGTGGAATAAGACAAATACATGAAGAGAGTAATAAGATTATCACTTTACTCTTATGTACAGGTGTATAACAGGCAAGATATAGGAACACATACTGGGTCCAATAAGATGGATACTTTATAACCTGGGACTTTAAAACCCCTTTACACTTATTTCAGATTGAGAACCACCTTCTGGTATTACTGCAACAGTACAAGCAGGAAGTGGTTGTTTCATTCCAATTCACTTTGCAGAATTCAGGGAGTATTTATCCTTACAGATAAGAAAGGCTGTTAACATAAGAGACAAGAGAGTTCAATTTCACATCACATTGTTTCTTCAGCAAATGTTAAGGATCATGGTAAATGTATACATGTAGAGCACAGCCCTTACTGCAGCCTACTCAAATCTTACAGGTGCAACAGAGTTTTACCATCAAACTCCATTCTGTACTTACTCTGCATCTGAGCACTTACCTGAACTGCTTGACAATGCTCCTCTTTTAGCAGATACACAGTTTAGCCACATGAGCAATGATATGCATTTGCATTCTTGTCAGGCCTAAACTTTGAAAGGATACGTGTTTCTCTGATGATGACATCCCTAGTAGACTCCTGATAAACCGTTACATAAAATACATATGCAATTTGGCATACAAATTCGTCGTCCTTCTGGTGAGCTGAGAAAACAGATAAACAGACAAGCTCAGATACATGTTCTGAAGGCTCTGTTGAACAGTCTCCCAAATCTATACAACTCATTACTCTAAACTCCCTTGAAATAGTTCCTAGAAATCTACAATCAATCCCAGAAAACTAAAGGTGTGTCAGAATATACTGTAAATAATGTATCAGTTGATTCTTGAAGGGACCTTCCTTGGTGGGTTGACAAAATGATATTCATCCTTCCTTCAACTCTACTTAAACAGAAGTTAAGTATTTACAAAAAACTGTATCAGACGGTGGGCAGGTTGTCGAGTCAGACAAGTGCAACCCAAAGATACAATATGCAATGCATTTTATCAACTTTGTTGTTCACAGCAACTGTAAGATAGCCATTCAAATGGAATATTCAGATGAAATACTAAATGCTAGCTGCCTAAAGTATTCTAAGCTAATGCAGTCCGAACATTTCTCATCAGATTGCCTTCTGTAAAATTCCCACAAGAGCAACAAACAAGCTCTTCTAAAACACCAGTGATCAAGTATTACATGTACAGGAGATATTTGTCCATCATCACTCAAGCTGCCTGTTACATATTTGCAGCTAGAAAGAAAAAAAAACATTTTTGTCAATATCAGACAAAGTCAGAAAATACAAGTGCATCCAGCAGATGTCTGTGCATGTATGGGGGTGTAAGCAGTCAGAACAAATGAACATGAAGGCAATATAAGGATTGCCTCACTTTACGGATTAACATACAGAATAAGCACTGATGTCATGATAAAACCTTAAGCTGATGAAGTCATGTTTTAAGGGCTCTGAGGCTTGCAGTCAGTATTGGAAGTGAAGATTCAGGTAACATAAGCAGGCACACAAGGATAATCCACAAGTGCAAAGTTTAAATCCTATATGATATAGCATAAGGGAATTCAGGTCTATTTCCGAGTAAGGTGACAGAAATAATGGAAGAATGCATAGTAGTCTGGTTTAGTACTATCCCACAAACCAATAAGTAGTCTAGAAGACTGTAGATGATGCTTGGGTTATCAGTCTACTTTCAATGTCGACACCAGGTGGTAGAAAAGCATTCTAGTCCATGGAAGACATATACCTAAAGGAAAAACAATCCCCGACAACTGTACTTGAGGTCATGGCTTATATGCTAAATGGTGGGTCAGAGAAATAGAAATGACCCTTCTTTATGAAATAAACTGAAGTCATTCATATAGAACAACAGTCACAGTCATTCATATAAAACAGTCATACACTAAACATACATACAGTGGCACTGGCAATAATATCCTTTTAGCTCGCCAATATGCCAAAAAAAAAAAAAAGAATTTATGTCTTACTATAATGTCCCATATGTGTTGTCGATCTTCATTTATACTTGACAGTGGGTTCGGTTTGAGCTAAGCTCTACCCATAATGCTCCTCGCAGGAATACCTTAGATCGAGTTTGCATACAATAGTGACAGACATAAAATAGCAGAAAAGAGACCATATCTGCATCACTAATTGAAAATCCAATGTCAGGAAAGGATCCAATCCACCAAGAAGCAGAAGGGCAGGGGAAAGGAGGGTGGGTATGTCAAGGATAAATGAAGATCAACAACACAGATGGAACGTTATGGTAAGAAATAACTTCTTTATCTGATGTTGTCAATCTCCACTTACTCCTTGACAGTAGGACAGAGTCCCTAGATACCTAAACCTTGTGAGGTCTCATGGAAGGATATTCCTGAGGACCATCGAGCTGAAGAATGCTCATCCCCTAGAGACCAGATCCAGTTTGTAATGAGTAATAAACATATGTGGAGATGCCCATGTAGCCACTACACAAATATCATCTATATAAGCTCTAGAATAGAAAACTGCAAACATGGCTACCACTCTAGTAAAATGTGCTTTAACAGGCCTTTGTTGTGGCAGATTCTTTTTGTCGTACACAAAGGTAATACAGTCCCTTAGCCATCTAGTCAAATTTACTTTAGAAACTGGTTTCCCCAAAGCAATTGTCTATGCACTTATAGTAAATGTAGACAATGTTCACCTTTATTTGAAAAGCTGGGAAAGAAAACTGGGAGTTGTGCAGTTTGGTTAAGGTTTGTTTTGGATACTATCTTTGGTAAAAAGGAAGGATTTGTACACGAGGAGACCCTGTCTTTATGAAAAATTAGATAAGGAGGTTTGCAGGATAAAGCTCATATCTCAGATATCCTCCTTGCAGAAGTAATAGCTACCAGGAATAAAGTTTTCAAGGACAAGAACTTTACATCACAATTTGTGGAAGGTTCAAAAGGGGGATAAATTAGAGACTGGAGTACCAGATTCAAGTCCTAAGGCTCAGAGGGTTCTTTACATGGAGGTCCGAGCATTAAGGATCCTTTCAGAAAGGCTTTTCAAAGCTTGTAGGACATTAGGAATGTGCCATTTAAACCAGAATGAAAGTTAGAGATTGCAGCTACATGCACTCGAATCATCAAGGTTGAAGCTCCTGCTTCAGAAAGCAAAGTCAAGAACTCCAGGACTTGATTGAGTGACATCAAGTAAGGGTCAATGTTAGTCTCTGATGCCCATGTAGAAAATTTGTGCCATTTGTTAAAGTACAGTTTCTTAGTCACAGGTTTGTGGCAGGTCAGAACGATTCGTTGAACTGGGAAAGTGAGAAAGGAATGCCAGGCAATCATTAAACTGGAGAAGGTACATAGTGAGCTTGAGGTTCTGCAGATTCGGATGAACCAGTCTATCTGGATGGGACATTAGGTCTGGAGCTGGGTCAAGAGTCCAAGGTTTCCGAATTAGATGGGGCCAAAGAAAGGGAAACCATAACTGTTGAGGCCAGAATGGGGCAATGAGAATTATTCTGTCCTTTGACCTGTTGGCTTTCCTCAGAAAATGGGATATTAGGGGAATAGGGAGAAATCATAGATAAGATCAGAGGGCCAATCGTGTAGGAGAGCATCTCTTGGTGACACCCGCAGAGGGGGATCAGGGCAAAGTAGCTGCTGTACTTAATGTTCAGGGGTGATGCAAATGGGTCACTGCAAGGCTGGCCCCAGTGATGGAATATCTTTTCCGCAACCAGTGGGTTGAGAGACCACTTGTGAGGCATTAGAATACATCTGCTCAGTTTATCCACAATCACACTGGAGCTCCCCGGAATATGAGTCACTATTAGAAAGCAGTTGGATGAAATTGCCCATTGTCAAACTCTGAGAGCTTTTCAACAGAGAGGATAAGATCTGGTTACCCCTGCTTGTTGCTGTACCAGACTACTGACATGTTGTCTGCTTGAACTGCAATCGTTCCTGGGGGAGGGTTTCTTGGAATGCTTGCAATGCTAACAGCACTGCCCTTATCTCTAAAATAATGATATGCAAGTTGGCCTCCAAATGGGACCAAGTGCCTTGGACTGTCTTTTCCAGATAATGCCCCCCACCTTATCTGGGATGTATCCTTGATCACTATGGCCTGGAGGTGAAGGGGAAGAAAAGGTCTGCCAGCCAAAATCTCTTCTGAATGAAGCCACCAACTCAGATCTCTCTTGCATAAGTTGGTTATCATTACTGGATAGGACATATGTTGATTTAGTAAGGACCATTGGGATGCCAGAAGCCATTGAAGAATCACCATGTGATATCTCACAAGCAGAACCAAAGTGATGGAGGCTGCCACAGACCCTAGTGCTTGAAACAGCAGCCTTGCTGGAACTTTTTTGCTTCAAATAATTTGACTGATCTGCGATCTTATTCTTTGCACTCTTTCCAAAGGAAGGGAAGCAATGTTTGTGTATGTATTCAGCATTGCTCCTATGAATTCTAATTGTTGGGTTGGCTGTAGGTGTGATTTTTTCATAATTTACACTGATTCACAGTGATGAGCAAATCTGAATGACATTGTCTCTGCAGGTAATAGTAGATGCCTGGTCGGAGCAGTGAGGAGTCAGTCATTTAGATATGGAAACACACAGAATCCTTGAAGTCTGAAGTGAGCTGCTACCACTGCCATGCATTTGGTGACCACGCTGGGGGCTGTGGTGAGACCAAAGGGCAGGGCTCTGAATTGGTATTGACTGGCTCCCAGCTGGAAGCACAGAAATCTTCTGGATTGCTTGTGATAATACACATCCTGAAGATCTACTGAGCACATCCAATCGTCTTTCCCTAAAAGGGAGAGTATAGACTGTACCGTGACCATCCGGAATTTGGACTGAACAGATCTGTTCAACTTGCTGAGATCCCAAAACTGGTCTCCAGTACCCTGTTTTCTTTGGCACTAAAGAACCCTGAGTAACATCTGCATCCTACCTGGTCTGGTGGGACTGCATGGATGACCCTTTTGATGAGCAGTTTTTGAATTTCTAAGACTGCTGCATTTTTGCGACTGGGTGGGACGTCTAGGATTCTTTTCAATTTCTTGGGCTCTTCTGAGAAATGGATATTGTAACCTCTGGTTATAATCCTCTGCATCCAATTGTCTGATGTTATCTGTAGCCAGGCAGTTTGGTGCAGGGATAATCTTCCCCCGACTGCCTTCAGAGGATGACAACTGGGCCTCCTTTTAGGAAAGCTGATAGGAGTTACCAGGAAAGAAATCTCTGGAACCCTGACTCTGTGGGCCACATCTGCCTTATGAACGGCATCTTCCATTATTACTTCCCCTCTGCCCTGGGGGAAGTCATTGCCATGTGAGTCCTGGAAAGGCCACTGGTTCTTCTTGAACCATAGCCTCTCACTTCTCTGATTCGTGGAGTAAGGCCATTGAGGAGTGGAGAAGCGTACGCCCATGAAAGAAAGTCTTTCCATCTTTCTCACATCTGGCTAGAGTGTCTTTAACTTTGGGACCAAAAAGGGATGCTCCATCAAAGGAAGCGTTGACAAAAGAAGACTTAAATGGCTCCACAAACTCACATAAGCGCATCCAGGCATGACGTCTAATGGTTATTCCTGAACCCGCTGCCCTCATCGTCCCTTCATCAGCATGCAAAATTAGTCTCATGTACGAACTGGAAATTTAATCTAGGGTTGCTAGCTGAGAAGTTAATTTGTCTTGGACGTCTTCAGCTACTGCTCCTTTGAAAGTATCTGATAGCTGTTTTATCAGATCCCTTTGAAGTCTTGTGCAATGTGCCATGCAATTCAAGGGCCAGAGTGCAAAGGTGAATAAAGCATATAGGTGCTTCCCAAATCTATCCACCATCCACTCCTTAAGAGGATGGAGAGTAGGACTTTCATCAGCAAGTTCCTTCTTAGTGGCTGCCACTATCACCATGGCATCTACTGGTATTCCCTTTGCCCAGTGTTGCTGATCTTGAGAGGCTAAGATCTGGTCTGGTCTCTTTGGAATTGGCTCAATGGAGTCTGGTACTTTCCATGCCTGCTGAGCAATCAATTTAATAAGATCATCAGCAGACGGAGAGATCCAGAAGGTAGACAGTTGGGCAAGAAAAAATTCAAGATTTACTGATTCCTCTGAGGAAGGCTGGAGGGAAGCCCAGCCACCCCTCTGTTTTAGGATTTCTAGAATGTCTCCAAAGGAGACATCTTCCGGGGGTGACACTGAGGAACCTTTCCCTTCATTGAAATCAGTATCTTCAGTGTAAGAATCTTCAGGAGAGTCTAAGTGCTTCCTCTTACACTTTCTCTTTATGGGTACCTCCTTGGTGGGATGGGCTGGTGAGGTATTCTGAAGAAGACATGACCACCATGGTTAAATCCTGAGTCTTCTGTGCCTGCTGTCCAAGGGTAGAGACTGAAGGAAGCTCCAGTCGAGGGGAAGGGCAAAATGCCTGGTCCAACAAGGGAGGTATAGACTGACTGCCCACAATGGACAAAGCCCTCTCCCTAGCCTGGAAGGCAGGCTCCCCACTGGGGATGGGAGCCCAGAACTGAAATAGACTCCTTTGGAACTGTGGTCCTACCCCGCACCGAGGAAGCCGCGTCTGAAGCTGAAGTTGATCTTACATGTGCCAAACCACCAATGGCATGGACAGCTCAGAAAAAGCCAGAGTGGAACCATGCCCCCCGGAACAGACAATGAAGCTTCGACCCTGGGAGGTCTCTGGGTCTAAAAACCCCAAAGAACTCAAGGCAGTTACTGGTGCAAGAGAAGAATGTTTGACTGGCACCGAAATAGTCAAGGCCGGAAGGGTCGGTACTGGAGACTCCAAAGACTCAGCTGGAGTTGGAGGTGGCACAAAACCTGGTGTGTAAATGGTAAAGCTCCAGAGCTACATATGGTGGGAACCGAAGAAGAAGGTAACCTTCGCCGTTAGGAGTGGGTCCACCAATCTAATGATATCAGATTCAGTTAAGCTCTTGGTGGATTGGACCGAGGAAACTGAAGGAGACCAGGGAGAAGGTCTATCTAGAAAAGGACTGGGAGGAAGGTCAAAAAGTGGGTCTATGGATGGTGAATACTTCATTCGAGGACTGTCCTTGAAGAAAAACTCCTTAGGTTCTAAGGCAGAGGGAACTGAGGGTTTAGAAGGCACCAAAGTGGGGGAGTCCAAAACATTAGTCGGTGCCAAAGTAGTTGGTGCAGAGACCTGCACCAATGGCACCAAAGTTTAAATTTGTTTTCCCACCAGATCCAAGGAAGCTATTGGAACTGCGGATATTTCTGACATTTTAGAAGGCAGTTCCAACGAGACTGACAGAACCGATCAGCTCCTCTTCTTAGATTTTTCAAGATTACTGGAAGAGGAAGGAGAATTGACATCTCTCTTAGATTTTGAGGCAGATAAGGCCTCATAAAAGTCAGATTTTAGTAGTCCTTTTAAAATAAGCTTATTTTTATGGTCTACTAGAGCCCGATGACTAAAACTGTGGCAAATCGCACAGTCTTCCTAGAGGTGCATAGCACCCAAACAGTAGACACAAAGAGAGTGTCTGTCTGAATTTGGGAGTTTTCAGTCGCACTTCTGGCATCTTTTGAAACCAGAAGTGCCTTTAGGTTTGTTCACCATCATAATCTCACACACACACAAACATAGTTGAGGAATTAAGAAACATATATATATATATATATATATATATATATATATATATATATATATATATATATATATATATATATATATATATGTGTGTGTGTGTGTGTGTGTGTGTGTGTGTATGTACGACTATAGCTAGAAACAAAGGCAGAAAAATGTACCAACAATGGTACTTAACCAATAATGGTAGGTTAGGTTTACCAATTTGGTAGAAAGGAAAAAAGGATAAAACTAATGACAGACACTAAAGAGGAGCTGGATAGTGGAATAAGAAAGTCTCAGAAAAAAGGTTGAAAGTTATTAGAAACTTAAGTTATTTGAATAAAAGCTGTCACTCGAGAGCTCCGAGAAGAGAATGCTTCTGGCACTAGGAAGTGGCAAATGAGATCTGGGGTATTCTTGTGAGAAGCATTATGAGTAGAGCTTAGCTCGAGAGTTTTTGGAGGACGTGAGCTGAGAAAAATGACCGGGTCATTTCCGAGGTTCGGAACTGAACCCACTGTCAAGGATTAAGTGAAGACTGACAACATCAGATCGGTCATGCCCACAATAAGGTCCAAGTTGTTCTTAAAAAAAAATCTAACTAGTGCTTGATTTCATATAGTTTGAAATTTATTTCATGCATCAGCTACTGTCTCAGAGAACCAATTAGTATATATCTCATTCCTATATAATCTTCTACATAGATGAGGATTCTCTACTATTTTTTTATAATCCCAAACATTTCCAGACATACTTACCTCTAAATACCATTTATACCTGAATCAGGTATCCTCTTAAATAACTATAGGAGATACTGTACAGGTTCAGATATTCTAGTCTTAATAACTTAAATGTTCACATCCATGGATGCCCTTACTATACTACTGCTAAACTCTTTCCAATTTACTCATACTTGTTTTCTTAGAAGGTCTCCATATTGTTACTCAGTACTCTAGTTTGGGACTAATGTAACTCACAAATGATGATTTTATCATTTCTGATTTCACAGACTATACAAATCATTTTATCCAGCCTACACTTTTATAACTGAAAATTATGTACTCACCATAACTAGGCATCTGTGTTGTCCATTTTCATTCTTCCTCAACACATGGGATTCAACTCGGACGCAATCTCTAGACTATGGATCCAAGCCCAAACCTCGAGCTCATCCCTCTACCAATAATACCTTAGTCCAACCCCATTACCTCAGACTGAGTTTGTTGCCATAAGGCCCCTATAGCTAGACAGAGACAGGAATACCTGACAGAAAAAGGAGGGGCTCAAACCCGGAACTGTAATTTCCAAAACACAGTCCAACAGGTTTCTCCAAAAGATTGAAGGATGGGGGATGGATGGGAGCGAAGTTGAGGAGGAATGAAAATGGACAATACAGATGCCTAGTTATGGTGAGTACCTAATTTTTAAATATGATGATGTTATTTTCCTTCTTCCTCAATGTATGGGACAGAGTTCTCAGCTACGTTGATCTTGGGTAGCCCTCATGAAAGGATATTCCAGAGTAACTCCGAATCAGAGGTGGCTCTGTTTTTAGATATAATATCCAATTTGTAATGAGTAACAAAGGTATGAGCACTGGACCATGCTGCTGATACAAAACTATCATCAATAGGCATTCTTGACTGAAACGCAGATGAAGCAGCCCTGGATCTAGTAGAAAGAGTTTCAGTGGTTTGGATAGGGGAATGCCTTGTTGAGAATAGATCCAAGAAATACAATCAGTAATCCATTTGGCTAAAGTGACTTTAGAAACTGGAATATCCAGTATTTTTGGTGAAAAGGAAACAAATAGTTGATCTGATTTTCTAATTTATTTTGTCCTGTGAAGATAAAAATATAATTGTCTGTGTACATCAAGGAGATGAAGCATGTACTCTTCTTTATTCAAGGAGGTTACTAGGCTAATGCCCTAGGGCCCTTACAAGCCTAGCCAGGTTTTACCATTATTTGTATGATCAGCACCTTTCACCTCTGCCCAGGAGGGACACAGGTGGAACCCCTGGAGTGAATTTATGGTTACCCATCCAATCATTCAGACTGCATTTGAAGAGAGTGAATAAGGTGCTCTGCTTGACATGAAGCGGGAGTCTGTTGCAAAGGTGTGGTAACCTCTGGGAGACAACTATGTCCCTCCAGCAGGTTCTATTAATGTCTCATACCAGGTTAAGGCCATTAGAGTGAGTAACCCATATACCATTTGACTTACGGATATGCAGCATTTCCAATAAAGCAGGGTCAAAGATTTCTTATAAGCAAGCAGAGATTGCCTCTGAGTAGTCTGTATGAAACAAAATAAAGTGACAGTGATTTCAGACAATCCTCAGAGGACAGATGCTGAAAATCTTGAATTTTCCTTGTGAGGAATCTTTGAGGTCTCTCCAATTGCTGCAGGTGCTTGGAAAGGTACATACCAAAAGGGGCATTGTACTCGATTATTGGCGTGATGAGAGAAGAGTACAGGGAGGTTATAACTTTTTTTTACTGGACGCAATGCCTTTACTTATGAGATGAGCAATATACAATGCTCCTCTCCCCACTATGGAGATGTGGTGATCAAAGGTAAGGATGCTGTCAATCTATGTGCCCAGGTTTCTCAGCACTGAGTGCATATTTAGGGTGTTTGTTATTGATGTGATAGTTAGCAAGAACATTGCTCTTACCGAAAGTGATGATAATACATTTTTTTTGATTGAGTTTAAGACCATGACTTTGGCACCAATCATTTCTTTGTGTAAGACTCTCTTGTAGGACATCATTTGGAGATTCTATGACCTCCCCCAGTTTGCAGTCATCAGCAAACTGTCGGCCACAGACCATTAGTTTTAGCTTGCACTTTGGAGAAATAGATTCCAAACAGTAGAGGTTCCAGGACTGATCCCTGTGGAACACCACTGGTTACAGGTCTGCTGTTGGAGGTGGATTCCCCTATTTTGACTATGTGGGTTCTATCAGTGAGCCAGTTAGCAATCCATCTAATGATATACGGACTGATACCTAGCTAAGTGAGTTTGTCAATTATGCCTGAGTGGGGGATAGTGTCAGCAAGGTTGGCCCAACAACAGAAAATCCTTTTTGCCACAGATTGATTGACAGACCACTTGTGAAGCATCAGAATGGATCTGCGTAATTTGTCAACTAACACATTGATTTTCCCCAGTATGTGCATTGCAACTAGAAAGCAGTCTGAGGAGATCGGCCACTCCCATATTCTCATGGCCTCTCTGCAGAGGGGATAAAACTGATTTCTTCCTTGTTTGTCAATGTACCAGACCACAGACATGTTGTTAGACTGAATTGCAATAGTTGCTAGAGGAGGAGCATCTTTGAAAGGCCTGCAATGCTAGTAGGACTACTCTCATCTCTAATACACTGATATATACATTGTTCTCTTGAGGGGACCACATGCCTTGGACCATCCATCCTAGGAAATGATCACCCACCACCACCCCAGCTAAGTGTCTGTAGTCACTTTGGCCTTTGGTGGTGGTAGAATAAGGGTTGTCGTAGTTGAATGTCGTCTGACTAGATCAACCAACTGATGTGACATTTGCAAATAGGAGTAAATTTGACTGGTAAGGATAGGGATTGTTGAAGAACAGACCATTGAACAGCTAGAGTCCAATTCAGGAAACAAAGAACTGTGATAAAGAAAGTAACACAATAGCTGCTGCCATGGATCCTAGTGCTTGAAGAATGGATCTGACTTGGGGAAGATAAGCAGATGGACCCAATTCCTGAGGGTGGATATACGATGAAGTAGTAGTGATGCTATCTGTGTTGTATTCAGATGTGTACCAAATGAACTCCAGGCTCTTGACTGGTGTCAAATTTGATTTGGCACAATTTATTGTTATTTGCCATTAACTGACAAATCTGGAGCAGCGAGTCCCTGGACTGTTTGGGAAGATGCTTGGAGGGGGCGGTAAGGGGCCAGTCATTCTGATATGGAAACAATCAGAATTCTCTGAGTTTCAGATGAGCAACCACCACTGCCATGCATTTGCTAAACACCCTGGGGGCTGTGGTGAGTCCAAAGGGCAGGATTCTGAATTGGTAATAACTGGCTCCCTGCCAAAAGCAGAAATGCCTTCTGGATCACTTGTATATTTTGATGTGATAGTACACATCCTGAAGATCTATGGAGCACATCAAATCATACTTGCGAAGAAATGGTAGAATGGACTGAGCTGTGACTATTCAGAACTTCTTCTTTACATACTGGTTTAAAATGCTGAGGTCTAAAATTCGTCTGAGGTCCCTATCTTTTTGGGCAATAAAGAAGTTTAAGTTCTGAATCCTATTTTGTCTGGTAGGATCTCTTGGATGACTCTTTTGCCTAGCAGCTTTTGAATTTCTTGTGCTGACACTTTTCTCTGACTGGGTGGAAGGTTGGGGAAGTTTTCACCTTTTGTGAAAAGAAAGTTGGAAAAATGGAATGGAATAACCTCTGGATATGATTTTTAGTACTCAAAAGTATTCTGTTATGTTTGCACAGGTGTCAGGGTACAGGGATAATCGTCCCCCAACTGTCTCCTCAGTTGAACAGTCAGAAATCAGTTCAGGAGTGCTGGAAGGGTCTGTCCAGAAAAGAATCCCAGAAATCCTGGTTCTGCAGGCCTCCTCTCCCTTTAGGGTGTCTCCCTTGGAACTTCCTCCTCTGCCTCTGGAGTTGTGCCCATGCAGATCATGGAACAGTCCCTGATATTATTGGAAATATATTTTCTTGCCAACTCTCTGATTTCTACAGAAGGTTTGTTGAGGGGTAGAAAACTTGATTCCTATGGCACACAGAGTCTTTCCTTCTTGTTCACTGCAGGTAAGGATCTCTTATTGATGGCCACAATAAGGATGTGCTATTGAAGGATGAGTTGATGAAGAGCTTTTTAAAAGGCTTCACAAAGTCAAATAGCTGCATTCAGGCATGTCTCCTTAGGACAATGTCTGAACCAGCCACTTGTGAGGTGTCTTCAGCTGTGTGAGAAATTAACTTCATTGAAGCATTCAAAATAGACAACAGAGTTGCCATTTGAGAAGCTGTTCTTTTGAAATCCCCTGCAACATGGACTCAGAGTTGAGTATCTGAAAGTTCCTTGGTCAAATCACACTGAAGCCTTGTGAAGTTTGCAGGTAATTCAGAGACCTCAGGAAAAAATCGCCAATGCAAAGACTCACTGTCTGAATCTGTCCAGTGCCCTAGACTGCCTGTTTGGTGGATAGACAGAACACCCCTGTTCTGTTAGCACTTTCTTAGTGGCTACCACCACCACCACAGCATCTACTGGGACTCGTTTTCTCCACTGGGGTCTGTCTTTGGAAGGAGCTAAAAATTTATCAGGTCTCTTTATTATAGGTTTGATGGTATCCAGCTCCTTCCAAGCCCAACAGGAAACTAAACCAATGAGTTCTTCCACTGTGGGGGTAACCCAAGACGTAGATGGGCCAGAATCAAAAGCTTCCAAAAATACAATGGGTTTTGGGAAGACCAACCACCTTTTTGTCTATGAATCTCTAATATGTCTCCGAAGGAGATATCATCCAGTGGTGATCTGGGGGACCCTGCTCCTTCATCAAAATCGGTATCCTCCATGACACAGTCCAGCAGGGAATGTGTGTGTCTCATCTTGCACATTCTCTTCTGATGGATCTCCTCTGTGGGATGTTCAGGGGAGGTTTTGGAAGAGAGGGGGAGTTCCTCTACAGGAGCTGCTTGGCAACTTGTTGGAACTGGCTGTCCCTGTGGAGTAGACCTAATTGACTGAGCTCAGAACATAAGAGGAAATGGGGGTTGGATCTGAAGAATGAGAAGGGAGTTCTCTAGAGATAAAAGCCCTTTCCATGATCTTGAAGGCAGACAGACCTGGAGAAGCTGCAGCGAACTGAACCAGAGCTGCAGCTCCCAGCACAGGCAGAACATGACTGCTCTCCAATCCCTGCCTCAAGGATGGAATCAGGCCCAAACTCTCCAGGACCAAGACTCCGAGGAGCAGAGATGGATCCAACATCATCTGAGTCAGTTCTGGCCCCACAGATCTAATGCCAACACTTCAGATCCAGGACCTGTTCTGATCAGAGGGTATCAGAGCAGAACTAGTCAGGGATCGTATCAGAGTTGAAGAGGAGGAGATCTTCTTTGGACCCAACTCTGGAACCCTCGGGAAATCTGATCTTGGGACTCCAAAACAGCTGGACAGACCACAGAAGGAGAAAGAATATATTTGGGACATTGTTGGAACCCTCAAAGATCCAAGAGGGGATGGAGCCGGTATGACCCCCATCTGAATCTGAGCTCTGAGAAATTTTCACATCATTCTATCCAAATCCACTTCTGACAAACTTCTGGAGGACCTAGAGGATGTAGTGGATTGTGGCCTTGACTGTTTCCTATGGGTTTGTAAGAATGGAAAGCACAGAAAAGGAGAAACTGGTTTAATCACATACTCCACATGTGACTTCTTTAAGAGGTTCCAGGCTTCTGACCCCAGGACCTGGGATTCAAGGAAGGAGCCATTGGACTGGCCAATAAGATTATCGGATCCAACAATTTTGGATCAGAGGATTTCGGATATGGAGATCAGGTCTTTGGATCTGACGATATCAAATCTGAAATTTTTCGACTTTTGATAGGTGGCTCTGATGAAGTCTTAGGGCACTACAGCAGGGAGAATTTTCTGTGCTTTGATGGAGCAGACTTAGCAACTTTAGTAGGGGGGTTTGAGCCCCAGAGGATGGAGTTGAAGTAGCACGTAGAAGGCCTTTTAGAATCCATTTGTTGCGTCGGTCAGCCAGAGCCCATTGGTTAAAGGTAGAACAGACAGTGCAGTTACTGTCCAAGTGGCCGGCTCCGAGGCAATAAACGCACTCCTTGTGGGCATCTGAATTTGTAATTTTATGCCCACAAGAAGTGCATTTCTTGAAACCTGTACCAGGCAATACAATAACACAACAGCACAGTAAAATAATACAGAAATAATACACTGTAAGAAAAAGGGAATATTTTTTTTTCTGGGGGGGGGGGGATACCAGTAATGGCAATTTCAAGAGAATACCCTGAGTAAATGGCAAAACCAATACCAAGTATGGTATGAAAGAAATACTATCCAAGATTGTAGGATGTCTACTGCCTGTGAAAAATTAAGAGGGAGGATAGAGATCAAAATAAAGAATTACAAGAAACTTTTTAGAGAAAAGTAAATAATTAACTCACAATAAACCACTACATTTCGCTTGAGAGAGGAACCTGTGTCTGGGCACGATGGTGACAAACCAGATCTGAGACAATAGGGATGGACTAAGGCATTATGGGTACAGGGAGGCGCTTGAGAGTTGGATCCAAAGTCCAGAGTATGTGGCCGTGTCTGATAAAAGGATCCGATCCAAACCCATGTGTTGAGGAATAATGAAAAGGACATCAGATATATCATTAACCAACATGCCCTATCTGGAACATGTAATTGGTTTACCCATTTTCAGCTCGTCTGCATACAGAATGTAGAACACCTCAGATGTAAAACATTGATCAGAAAACACCCAGACTGTTACCTAAAATTTTACTTGTCCCATATCTGTATGATACTTGCCATTTCCTGTTTGTAAGCCATGTAACTACCTATCTTATCACTTACATCAACATCTAGTTGTTTTAGTTTATTGAGCAGTGTTTTGTGCATGACCCTATCAAAGACTGAAGTTATATACATATAAAGTACATCCCAGCACACTTTTTCATTTATAACTATTATTATTGTTATAGAACATGTTATAGGAGGATATTGATCTATTTTCAACAAATGTATGTTGATATATGGTTTCAAGTCCCAACCTTTCTAAGTCTGACAATTTATCCAAAATAAACTTCTACATTATTTTTCCACAACAAATAAGTAAATGTATGGGCCTGTATGACTTAAGTTTTTCCTATTCCCCTTTTCCTTAAAGATGGGTTTAACAACTGCATGTCTCCAGTCTTGAGAAATTTCCCCATATTGAAATGACCAACTGAATAGCAGATACAATGCTAGGATTACTTCATGCCAAAGTGTTCTCATGTCATTATTACTAATTTTCATCCATGTGCTCTGTCTGGGTCCAGTGTGTGAAGTTCTTTTTTCAATATAATCTAATTTAATTTCAATATCTGAAGTTACCTGGATGTTACTAGGACAATTTATCACCAACATTGTGGCACCAAAATATTTTGCATGAGATTTTGTAAAAAATATAATCTGCTGTGTTTCAGAATACATTTTGTGACAATGTGAGGTACTGCCAGCTATGTCAGGAGAAGTAGAGCAGTGGATGTTTAACATATGCCAGCATAGCTACTGGAATTTGTAAAGAATTATATGGATTTCTATATCAAACCAATTTGTACAGGTGCTTGTGTTGAAAATGTATTTGTAAAGCTGCTAGTGTTAAAAATGTACCAACAGTGTGTCCTGCTGGACAGAAAAGAAATACACATGTATGTCAGACTGTATTATTGTAACTTATGAAATGTATATATTGTAACAGAGGATACTGGAAGAGATGAGGATAAGCTTGCCCCAGCTAACTTTTAGAAAAAATATTCTGAAATTAAATTACCTGGTTTAGGCCATAAATATTGTATCTTACAGTCCTGATTGCAGCCAGAGACAACATGTCTGTGAAAACAAAGGACTAGGCATCCTGCTGTACTGTCATTAGCAGTGAACTAATTGCTTCTCTGGTAGGTGGAAGTGTTGAAATGGTTTTGTGGATTCCAGATGCTATAACACATCTTAGCAAACCTCTGTGTGTATGGTAACAAATATGTGCGAGATTCTGGTTCAGTTTTTAGTAAAGGGGGTAGCATAGGAAAAAGATGCCAGATGTCCAGATATATGTGATGTCATTCTCTAATCCAACTCTGAAATGCTGTTTTAATACTAGATGAGACAGAAGTCTCAGAGCAGTCATTTTTTGAAACCTGACAAAGGAAGAAGGCCGCTCACCTACTTAATCTTACCTTACTTTAGTAAGTAGCCGGGGAATAGTAATTCTAATCTGTAAGGAAAATATAGTGAGATTAATTATCATTTTCTGTATCTGTATGAATCTATCCATCTGTGTTTTTTTTTAATATTTCTTATGACAAACTCTGGTGTTTATTGTAAATAGATATTCAGTATCTTCATGTTCTTGTTATTATTATTAAATATATTTAAACTTTTCATTGTGGCTGGTCTTTTAGAAAATATTTTAACCTTTGTGAGTACTTATATTTATTTGGTGACATTGTGGCCACTCAAAGTCTTGCTGCACTGGTCAAACATTACCATTTGTATTAGTATTAATTTTATTCAGTATAGTTGGGTACCCTTGTAAGAGCCCTGGCATAGTTGGTTGATGAAAGTATAACTACCTTATAGTGTGGACAAAGGTAGCAGAGCTACTAAATCTGTGCCAGTCTTTCCCAAGTAGGTGTGTGAATGTGTGCGCGCACGTGTGTGTGTGTGTGTGTGTGTGTGTGTGTGTGTGTGTGTGTGTGTGTGTGTGTGTGTGTGTGTGTGAAAATCAAATCTCAAAGAGTGTGTGTGTCAGCTAGTTGGAGCAGGGACACAGCACTGGTTTCCCAGACAGGGTGGCAGAGGACTTGGCTTGGAAAACTCGGCTGAGGACTCAACTCTACAGCTATGCCAGTGGGGAGTCTTACTGGGGGCCTGGACAGTGAGAGGAAACCCAGTCCCTAGACTGAGTATGTTTCCTGTTTGCTCTTAAGGTAAATTGTGCTTCGTGCAAAGAGCTGCATCTGGAAATATTAAGTGAATGTCACTGGTCAGTGTAGGGACTGAGGCTTCTTGATCACTGGTCCAGACAGGGACATCATATACTGGTGAGCAGTGGTGGGATATTAATTCACCTTCTGTAGCCTGTAGGCAGTTGTCACTGAAGGTGTGTGTACTCTCAGCAGTCACAAGGAAAACCTACGGAGTTTCATTTTAACAACATTTTTATTTATTTTTATTAGTTTAGTTTAGTTGGGGAAAGCAGGCAAAGATGTCAGCAGAGGATTATAGCAAGCTGACAAAGAAGGAGTTAGCCAAGGTGTGAGAAGCCAAAGGACTGGTGCTTGTCAACCTGACTAAAGAGAAGATGATTTCAGTCTTAGTCAGTTCAGACCAGCAACCAAGAGGATAACCAGTCTGGTGATGGAAATTTGCAGCCCTCAGAAACAGGACAGTTCACCTTTTCCTCAGAGGACTTAAAATCAATCTGCAGTTAAGGAGACTTGAACTGGAGGCCAAACCTTTGGAATTTGAATCAGCAGACAGACTGTGGAGTTTGGAGGCTGAAGAAAATGAGAAGCAGCATCAACATGAGAGGAAGATGCTGACTTCTCGACAGGAACATGGAGGTAATGGGGAAGGGAATAACCGAACCTCAGAAGCAATAAAGGTCAGTAATTTTTTCCACAGTTTACAGAGGGTGATATTTTTGATAGCTTTATTCATATATTTGAAAGAGTATGTAAACAGTATAATGCTGACCAATGGCTCTGCATAGGGTTCCCGACCCCTTACTCCATGGTAAAGCTGTAACTGCTGCTTCTAAATTGTCTGACACTGATTGTTTAAATTATGATAATGTCAAACAATGCTTATTAGAATGATTTAAGTTAACACCTGAAGCTTAAAGAAAAAGTTTTGTGAGCAAAGACACAAGGCAGATGAACGTGTATGTGATTATACTGCTGAGCTAAGCAATTATTTCCATAAGTGGGTGCGTGGGTGTCATGTTACCACTTTTAAAGGCTGGCTGATCTTTTGTTGAAGGAATAAGCCCTTAGCACTTTGCCTGAGGACATGAGAATTTGGTTGGCAGACCAAGAGTGCAACTCTGCAGATAAACTGTGAAAAAAAGTGGATCTCTACTTAGCAAGCAAGGGATCACTGCACAAGAAGGGGTACCCAGTGCTGCACATGGATACAAGGGAACCCATGGTGGGCAGCCTAAACCATCCAAAGAGAGTCCACCAGTAACAGGGGAAGCCACTAGTTCAGGTACATGGCCAGGATCAAGGGTTAGATGTTTTAAATGTAACCACTGGGGCCATGTATCATATAGATGTCCATGGAAGCAAAGCTGGGAACAAAAGCTGGGGAAGCCAGCAAGTGGGAATAACAGTATGCCATTCGTAAGCTGTCTGGAGACAAGAGGGGTACCAAACTATCACCGGAGTTTATATCCTGTCTTAGTGGATGGAAAACAGGCCACTGCAAAGAGAGAGCGAGCCTCTGGCATAACCATTGTGAAGCCTGCAGTGGTTAAACAGAGCAATATTTGCTTGGACAGTCCACTCCAGTCAGAGCTTTAGGAAGGACTCCATTCCAAATGCCTCTGGCCAGGGTTCACCTTGACTGGGAGGGTGGAAAAGGAAACAAGCTAGTAGGTGTGTTTGAGGATATCCCTGCAGATGTCTTTATAGGAAATAATTCTGATAATGCAGTACCTTGTGTGCAAGCAGTTAGGCTTGGAGACAGGCATGTGGGTCAGGTAGCTTAGGGAGACCCAGACAGACCCCTCACTCAAAGCAAGGGTTGGTGAGCTGGCTGTTTCAGGGAAGGAGCTACACTGTAGCAATGATTCTGAAGTTGAACCACATCTGCTGGTAAGTGCTGTTGTTCCCTTGGACAGAGTGACTGCAAGAGGTGAGTGGTAGTACCCAAGCTGAAAGTGAGGCACTGCTATCAGAGGATACCAGGCTTCCTGTGGAAAAGGGGCTGGGAAGGGTCACAAATACAGAGTTGAGACAGGCTCAGCTCTCAGACTGTACACTACAAGGTTTGTGGGAGGTACCTAGGAGGCACCTGATCGACAAGAAAAAGGGGAGTCTGTATATTGGAACAAAGGGTTACTGTATATACAGTGACACCTGAGGGAGGGCTAGATGGTGAGGTAATACAGCAGTTGGTAGTGCCTACAGACTACCATCTGGCATGCCTAGCCAAAGCCCATGAGATTCCTTTTGCAGGTCATATGTGCATAAAGCTTATCAAGAGATGCATTATGCAGAACTTTTATTGGCCTGGGATTGCAAGGGATGTAACAGGGTACTGCAGGACCTGTGAGTACTGGCAAAAAGTAGACAAGGCAGAAGACAAGGTCAAAGATCCTTTGACGCCTTTGCCTGTGACTGAAGAGCCATTTCAGAAGTTAACGTTGGATATTGTGGGGACTCCGAGTACCCCAAGTTCCACAGGGAAGAAGTATATCCTGGTGGTAGCAGATTATGCTACTAGATGCCTTGAGGCAGTGGGTCTGTCCTCCATCAAGGCAGAAAAGGTGACAAATGCTTTGTTAGGGATTTTCAGCAGGGTAGGTTTCCCGAGAGAAATACTGACTAACAGATGTGCCAATTTCAAGTCAGACCTGCTAGCTTGTCTGGTAAAGCACTGTGGAGTGAAGCCCCTAAACCACCCCCTACAACCTCCAGACTAATGGTCTTATGCAGTGGTTAAACTATACATTGAAGACCATGCTACAGGCATTTGCAGACCAGTCAGAGACAGTGGAACAAATATTTGCTCCATCTGCTGTTTGCATACAGGGGATACCCTAATGAATCCAAAGATTTTTCACCCTTTGAGTTGCTGTATGGGCATAGGGTGAAGGGGCCTTTAGATATGATTCGTAATTACTGGGAGGGTGAGTGTGAATCCCACAAGGAGTCTTTTGTAGCATAAACCCTAAAACTCAGGACAAGACTGACGGAGCTCATGGGCTTGACCCAGAAGAACCTGAAAGGAGCCCAGCAGCAGAAAAAAGTCTGGTATAACAGGAATGCTCGAACCCAACAATATCCTGTGGGACAGCAGGTTATGGTTCTCATGCCTGTCTGACACAAGATGCTGCAGGCATCTTGGAAGGGACCCTTCAAAGTGGTAAGGAAGGTCAGTGATGTTAAATACATGGTAGAACTGCTAGGCAGGGGCGCACACTGTACCATATTAACATGATGAAGCCTTACCATGATAGGGAGGCCCTGGTGCTGAGTATTTGCAGTGGTTGGCAAGAGGAGTCTGAGGAGGACGAGGATCTGGTGACTGATCTCCTCAGTGATGCTTGGACTGACACATCAGTGGAAGGGTTAGCAATGTCCCAGTGGCTATCCCCTACCCAGGTTTGAGAAATCTGAGCACTGTTACAGGCATTTGGGGGAATGTTCTCTGGGAAACCTGGGGTGTACCTACCTGGTACAGCACCATGTGGATAAAGGACCCCAAAGGCCTATCAAGCAGGCCCCTAACAGGGAGCCTGAGTGAGTCAGGCAGACTCTGAGGGAGGAGATACAGGAAATGTTGGACCTAGGGGTAATCTAGGAGTCCAGCAGTCCCCGGGCCTCCCCAGTGGTGCTGGTACCAAAGAAGGATGGCAGCACTAGGATCTGTGTGGACCACAGAAAACTAAATAGTCACACAGTCACGTGCTTACCCCAAGCCTGTGACAGATGAAACCTTAGAGCAGCTCGGTACGGCTAAGCATCTGACCACTACAGATCTGACCAAGGGCTAATGGCAGGTGCCCTTGACTCCCACCGCTAGAGAGAGGTCAACCTTTGAGTCTCCTTTTGGCTTATACGAGTTCACATAAGATACCCTGTAGCATAGAAAATGCCCCAGCAACCTTCCAGAGGCTGATAGATTGTATCCTAGTAGCACCAGGAGATTATGCCCTTGCTTCCCTGGATGATACATCCATTTAAAGGCATTCCTGGCATGAACACCTTCAGCATATCAGGGAGGTCCTAGGCAGACTGCAAAGTGCAGGGTTGACCATTAAACCCAGTAAGTGTCAGGTGGGTATAGCAGAGGTCTCCTACCTGGGACATAGAGTGGGGAGTGGTAAGATCAGGCTTAAACCTGCCAAAGTGGAAGCTATTCAGACGTGGCCTTTCCCGGTTAACAAAAAGCAGGTGAGGGTATTCTTGGGGACAGTGGGGTACTATAGAAAATTTGTTCTCAATTATAGTACAATATGTGGTCCCCTCACAGAGCTGACAAGGAAAAACAGGTCATACAAGGTTGTGTGGATCCTAGCCTGCAAGCAGGCATTCCAAAAGCTTAAAGGGGCTTTGGGAGGACCCCTGTGTTAGCCAGTCTAGATTACAGCAAATAATTTATTGTGCAGGTGGATGCTTCAAACTATGGGGTGGGGCTCTACTCACACAGGTTTCCTCAGATGGAGGAGAGCACACCCAGCTGTATATCTCAGCCACAGACACCAACCCAGGGAGGAATGTTAAGCAGCTGTAGAAAAAGAATGTCTAGTCATAATATGGGCACTGCAGAAACTTCAACCCTATCTGCATGGAAGGAAATTTACTGTAGTTACAGACCACAATCCCTTAACAAGGCTACATTAAGCCACCGAGCAAAATGTCAAGTTATTAAGGTGGAGGTTAGGGTTGCAGGCATATGATATGGCAGAGCAACACCATAGCGGGGTTAGCAATGCCAATGCAGATGTGCTGTCAAGACAGGGTATCGGTTAATGTATTCCCAGACAGGATCATTCCTCTCAAGCAACGTTTCTCCAGGGTCACTTGAGAAATTAGCTTGAGTCATCAAAGGTGAGGGGGATACTTCATCCTTAAGTTTTCAGTGTCTACGTAATAGTTTCTCCTCAAGTGTTTGGCAGTGCTATGTATAGATTCAGACACCTTGGGTGACATCTTTCCTATAAAAGCACAATTTAAATTTCTCCAATATCTAGTTGTACACAAGACAACTACTTTGCAGTGACAAGCACTGTCACTATAGTTGCAAGCCAGATACTCCTAACAGTGATTGATATTCTCACTCCAACTGTCTAATCAATAGAAAACGGTCTGTTGCCATGGATATGAACTTTCCTACTGTCTCCGTTAACAGCTTGGTGGATATGGGCATCCTCAGGCAATGCAGAAATTAACTCATGTTTACTGACAACCAGTTAATTCTCAAACAAACTGATATGGTATGTCAGAGATGTACTTACACAATGTCACTGGAGGCAAAGCTCTCAAATAAAAGTACTCCTAATGTCAATAAGGCTGTCAGTAGTGCATATGCTGCACATATCATGCACAATTCAAAGCAGAAATATCGACCACATATGCTGAGGCACTTAAATGTAACCTTCCTAAACCAAAAGACATCCTAAATGAAGTACAAATACCCTCAGCAGCCCCAAATGCACTCTTTCAAAACAACACCCACATCAGCATGTGGAGCTACATCACATGGAGCCTCTACCTCTAAGCCCATAAGGCAAGCCACCACACAATCCAACATTCTAGTCACTGGAGACTCCATCACGAGACACACCGATGTCCCTCTCACCAGGCTGAGTAAGGAGAAAGTCACAGTCTGTTGCTTATCAGGGGCTAGTATCCTCCACACTATACAGGCACTCAGGTCACTGGGCCACAATTACCAATATGACTCAGTCATAGTCCATGTGGGAGAAAATGACCCGAGGCATCTTCCTAGACTATATGAAGAGAGATATCATGGGGCTCTCGGAATATGTGTCTCAGTCTGGTAAGTGGCTAGCATTGAGCAGCATTTTACCTTCTCCAAGGATGATGCCACAATATGAACAAAAGATGACAGACTTTAATAACTTAGTTTCTGGTGTCATTCTAAGGGGGGTGCAATATTTGTCAGCATGGAAGGAGATGGTCAACAGACGGTGCTAATTTGCCAGGGATGGTCTGCATCTCTCCCCTCTAGGCTTTCAAATATTAACTAAAACATCATCTTCCCCCATAGTGCCTTTTGTAGGCAATGCCAAACTGAAAGTACTTCCGACATAGCAAATCAAAACCAGGAGAATCTAAAGGTATTACTGCTTAATGCTAGGAGTATTGTCCACTCCTAGAAACTCTCTTTACTCTAGAGAATGCTGATGTCTGTGCAGTCACTGAGACATGGTTTAAAGTCACGGAGAGCACACCAACAGTGCTAGATTATAATGCCTTCCACACATTTAGGCCAGCTACTTCACAGGCAGGGACTAAGAGTGGAGGTGTCTCTGTTTACATCAAAGATAAATATACTTCAAGGCTGGTCAAACAGGAAAGTGCACTTGAGCTACTCCATGTTCAAATTACCATAGACAAAACCCAATACCACTTCCTTGCAAGCTATAGGTCCCCCTCTAAGACCCAGGAAACCCATTCCATGTATTTACACTTATTAGAAACACTAATCATCCAAACCAATACCATATTCATAGGTGACATTAATTACTCCACTATTAACTGGGAATCCTATATGACACCAAACGTACATGCACAGAGATTCCTGGATTTTGTAAACACAAACTCCCTGGACCAGACAGTCAATACACCAACCAGGGATCCAACCATATTGGATCGGTTCCACACTAATATAGGAGAGTGCTGCACACCCCCTACTGTAATGCCTTCCCTGGTAAGGTCAGTCCACAAAATGGTCTCCTTTGAAGTAAAAATAAAGCCTGGTCCCTCAACTAAACTTGGAGTATTCAGGAACTATTCTAAGGCTAACTTCCTGCTACTAAGTGAGAACCTGGCAAAATGTCAAGCCCCCGTAAGCCCTGAGAACACTGCTGCCTATGCAGAACTGTTCACAGAAACCCTGTACAAGCTTGTTAATAGCTGCATAGAGGCAGCTGTACCCACCAGGAAGTACAGAACTAACTCAAAAAACAAACCCGCCTGGTGGAAACACAAAATAAAATCGGCTGTATAAAAATTAGGAGGTGCAGCACCCAGCAGGATAAAAGCACTCTCATCAACTCAACAAACAACTCAGAGGACAAATAAAGTGTACCAAAGCCAGATTTGAGGTAGGTTTGGGCTCCCAAGCCAAGGACAACAACAAAACATTCTTTAGCCATGTCCACAACTTCAAAGGCAATGCACAATTGTTTGCAGAGCTCATTGTAAATGGTGCCACCTATACTGAGCCAGAAGACATAGCAAACCTCCTGGCTGATAAATTCAGCTCCAACTTTACTCCTCTCTCCCACTCAACCTTCCCCAGAAAATATCATCAAATACAACTCCCCTACAATCAGTAGGGAACATGTCCATAATGCTCTCTCTAAGACCAAGAACACTACATCAATGGGTCCAGACATTATCCCAGGATACCTTTAAATAGCATGAAACATGACCTATCAGTGCCTCTGGAATTACTATTTAACGTTTGCCTCCAAACAGGTTTTCTGCCTCATGAATGGAGAAAGACACTCATCCCTCTGCACAAAGGTGGGACATCTACAGATCCTGGAAACTACAGACCTATAAGCCTCACTAGTCTTTTATGCAAATCCATGGAAAGAATTATCATGGAGTTGATCAACAGAGATATAGTAAACCTCCAGACAAATGGACCCAACCCAGTTTGGTTTTGTCAAGGGCAGATCATGCCTACTCAACCTAGTAAACTTCTTTGAGAAGGTCACTGAAGCACTGGATGAGGGCAAAGTTGTTCACATTGTCTACCTTGACCTGGCCAAAGCATTTGACACAATATCCCACTTGGGCATTGCTGACAACCTCAAGAGGTTAGGTACAAACCCATATGCCACCTGGTGGATAACCAAATGGCTCACAGACAGGACCCAGGAAGTTAGAATTGGAGAGTCCACCTCTACAAAGCGGCCAGTCACAAGTGGAGTCCCTCAGGGATCAGTCCTTGGACCACTTCTTTGACATTTACTTCTCAGAAGTCAAGGCCAATGTCAGTGGTATCTGGCTGACTAAATTTGCAGATGACTGCAAATTAGGAGCTGTCATTGAACCTCATACTGACACAAATGTTCTCCAGGAGGGGCTGACACAGACAAACAACTGGTGTCAGAGCCATGGACTAAAACTAAATGCCAAGAAATGCATAACAGTATCCTTTGGGAAGTCATCCATACCTGGTAACTATCATATTGACAGCACACCCCTTATAGTTGTCCCAGGAGTCAGAAACTTAGGGACACATATAGATAGTAATCTAGATTTTGACCACCATGTGTCTACAGTGGCAAGGAAATTATTCTATACTGCACAACTTATAAACAAAGGTATGGCATATCTAAGTCCAAGGAAGTCATTGTTCCACTGTATTTGGCATTCATCAGACCTATCATTGAGTACAATGCCCCCTTTGGTATGTACCCAACCAGGCATATACAACAACTGGAACATCCACAGAGGTTCCTCACTAAAAGAATACAGGGCATAAGTAAAATGTCTAATGCAGACCACCTCAAGGCCCTATCACTGTATTCTGCCTCCTACAGGCTTTGAGGGGAGATCTATCTCTGGCATACAGAGCATTGTCAGACCCCACTCTGAGAGACCTCCTGCATATCCACAAAACAAACAGCACCATAATTACCCATTCTAAAGACTTAAACCTTGCCTGTGATATAAATAGGTCCTGCTGGAGAAATAGGCATGTATCCCAGAGACGACCAGGTCTATAGGCTCCCCATTCATGTGAAGCAGAGTTTTTCCTTAACCCAATTCAAATGCAACTTGGACAACTGGATGGGAAATCGGAAATTAGTCCATGGTTTGGCACCTATATCTCCAATGGACACCGATAACCTGTAAATGATTCATCTCCCACACCCTGCTTACACTTATCAAGGGTATCAGAACTTGTCAGAGATTTGGGATGCATGGCTAGGCTTAAAAAGGCCCTTGTGGTTGTTAGCCTAGTAAACACCTATAAACATATGATGAAGTGAGGTATTGCCAGCTACGCCAGGAGAAGTAGGGCAGTGGATATGTAATTATGCCAGCATATATAGCTGGAGCTTTATAAAGAATCATATGTCATTTGTATATCAAACTGATTTGTACAGATGCTTGTGTTGGAAGATATATTTGTTGTTGTTTGTCTTTTCGGCTTTTCCCAGTTAGGGGTCAACTCCGGTCCACTAATGTTTGGCAGTAGATTTTGTATGGTGCCAAGTTGCCAGCCCGACACCCAACCTTAGTGAAGGTGCATACGCCCATTCACGCATGTCTTTCAGAGGCCACTCGACCGCAGGGAGGACATGCAAGTGTTAAAAATGTACCAACAGTGTGTCGTGCTGGACAGAAAAGAAATATACGTGTATGTCAGACTGTACTATTATAACTGATTAAATGTATATATTGTAACAGAGAATACTGGAAGAGAAGAGGTTAAGCTCAGCCCCAGCTAACTTTTAGAAAAATATCCTGAAATTAAATTACCTAGTTTAGGCCATAAAATTTGTATCTTACAGTTGTGATTGCAGTCAGAGACAAAATGTCTGTGAAAACAAAGGACTAGGAATCCTGCTGTATTGTCGTTAGCAGTGAACTAACTGCTTCTCTGGTAGGTGGAAGTGCTGATATGGTTTTATGGCCTCCAGATGCTATAACAGATCTTAGCAAAACTCTGTGTGTATGGCAACACACATGTGCAAGATTCTGGTTCAGTTTCTATTAAAGGGAGGTAGTATGGGAAGCAGAAGTCAGATGGCTAGAGGTATGTGATGTCATTCTATAATCCAGCACTTAAACGATATTTTAATATTAGATAAGACAGAAGTCTCAGAGCAGTCTGTTCTTGAAACCTGAGAAAGAAGGAAGGTCATTCACCCACTTCATCTTGCCATGCTTTAGTAACCAACCAGGGAATAGTAATTCTAACAAGTAAGGAAAATATAGTGAGATTAGTTATCATTTTTTGTATCTCTGTGAATCTATCCATCCGTGTTATTTTTACTATTTCCTATGACAGAAACTCTGGTGTTTATTGTACATATATATTCAGTATCTTCATGTTCTTTTTATTATTAAGTATATTTAAACTTTTTATCATGGTTGTTCTTTTTAGAAAATATTTTAACCTTTGAGTACTAATATTTAGTTGGTGACACTATAGACACTCCTGAAAGCCTTGATGCATTGGTCAAACACTACCATTTGTATTAGTATTCATTTTACTCAGTATAATTGTGTACCTTCGTAAGAGCCTTAGAGCAGTTGGCTAGTGTCAGTATAACTACCTTATAGTTTGGACAAAGGTAGCAGAGCTACTAAATCTGTGTCAGCCTTTCCCAAGTAGGTGTGTGTGTGTGTGTGTGTGTGTGTGTGTGTGTGTGTGTGTGTGTGTGTGTGTGTGTGTGTGTGTGTGTGTGTGTAAATCAAATCTCAAAGAGTGTGTGTGTCAGCTACTTGGAACAGGGACATAGAGCACTGGTTTCCCAGAGAGGGTGGTGGAGGGCTTGGCTTGGAACACCTGGCTGATGAATCACCTCTACAGCTATACCAGTGGGGAGTCTAACAGGGGGCCTGGAGAGAGAGGGGGACCCAGTCCCTAGACTGAGTATGTTCCATCTGTGCTCTTAAGGTAAATTGTGCTTGGTGCAGACAGCTGCATCTGGAAATACTGTATGTATCTATTTGTTAAGTGAATGTCCTCACTGGTCAGTGTAGGGACTGAGGCTCCTTGATCACTGGCCCAGACAGGGACATCACATACTGGTGAGCAGTGGTGGGATATTAATTCACCTTCTGTAGCCTGTAGGCAGTTGTCACTGAAGGTGTGTGTACTCTCAGCAGTCACAAGGAAAACCTACGGAGTTTCATTTTAACAACATTTTTATTTATTTTTATTAGTTTAGTTTAGTTGGGGAAAGCAGGCAAAGATGTCAGCAGAGGATTATAGCAAGCTGACAAAGAAGGAGTTAGCCAAGGTGTGAGAAGCCAAAGGACTGGTGCTTGTCAACCTGACTAAAGAGAAGATGATTTCAGTCTTAGTCAGTTCAGACCAGCAACCAAGAGGATAACCAGTCTGGTGATGGAAATTTGCAGCCCTCAGAAACAGGACAGTTCACCTTTTCCTCAGAGGACTTAAAAATCAATCTGCAGTTAAGGAGACTTGAACTGGAGGCCAAACCTTTGGAATTTGAATCAGCAGACAGACTGTGGAGTTTGGAGGCTGAAGAAAATGAGAAGCAGCATCAACATGAGAGGAAGATGCTGACTTCTCGACAGGAACATGGAGGTAATGGGGAAGGGAATAACCGAACCTCAGAAGCAATAAAGGTCAGTAATTTTTTCCACAGTTTACAGAGGGTGATATTTTTGATAGCTTTATTCATATATTTGAAAGAGTATGTAAACAGTATAATGCTGACCAATGGCTCTGCATAGGGTTCCCGACCCCTTACTCCATGGTAAAGCTGTAACTGCTGCTTCTAAATTGTCTGACACTGATTGTTTAAATTATGATAATGTCAAACAATGCTTATTAGAATGATTTAAGTTAACACCTGAAGCTTAAAGAAAAAAGTTTTGTGAGCAAAGACACAAGGCAGATGAACGTGTATGTGATTATACTGCTGAGCTAAGCAATTATTTCCATAAGTGGGTGCGTGGGTGTCATGTTACCACTTTTTAAAGGCTGGCTGATCTTTTGTTGAAGGAATAAGCCCTTAGCACTTTGCCTGAGGACATGAGAATTTGGTTGGCAGACCAAGAGTGCAACTCTGCAGATAAACTGTGAAAAAAAGTGGATCTCTACTTAGCAAGCAAGGGATCACTGCACAAGAAGGGGTACCCAGTGCTGCACATGGATACAAGGGAACCCATGGTGGGCAGCCTAAACCATCCAAAGAGAGTCCACCAGTAACAGGGGAAGCCACTAGTTCAGGTACATGGCCAGGATCAAGGGTTAGATGTTTTAAATGTAACCACTGGGGCCATGTATCATATAGATGTCCATGGAAGCAAAGCTGGGAACAAAAGCTGGGGAAGCCAGCAAGTGGGAATAACAGTATGCCATTAAGTAAGCTGTCTGGAGACAAGAGGGTACCAAACTATCACGGAGTTTATATCCTGTCTTAGTGGATGGAAAACAGGCCACTGCAAAGAGAGAGCGAGCCTCTGGCATAACCATTGTGAAGCCTGCAGTGGTTAAACAGAGCAATATTTGCTTGGACAGTCCACTCCAGTCAGAGCTTTAGGAAGGACTCCATTCCAAATGCCTCTGGCCAGGGTTCACCTTGACTGGGAGGGTGGAAAAGGAAACAAGCTAGTAGGTGTGTTTGAGGATATCCCTGCAGATGTCTTTATAGGAAATAATTCTGATAATGCAGTACCTTGTGTGCAAGCAGTTGGAGGCTTGGAGACAGGCATGTGGGTCAGGTAGCTTAGGGAGACCCAGACAGACCCCTCACTCAAAGCAAGGGTTGGTGAGCTGGCTGTTTCAGGGAAGGAGCTACACTGTAGCAATGATTCTGAAGTTGAACCACATCTGCTGGTAAGTGCTGTTGTTCCCTTGGACAGAGTGACTGCAAGAGGTGAGTGGTAGTACCCAAGCTGAAAGTGAGGCACTGCTATCAGAGGATACCAGGCTTCCTGTGGAAAAGGGGCTGGGAAGGGTCACAAATACAGAGTTGAGACAGGCTCAGCTCTCAGACTGTACACTACAAGGTTTGTGGGAGGTACCTAGGGAGGCACCTGATCGACAAGAAAAAGGGGAGTCTGTATATTGGAACAAAGGGTTACTGTATATACAGTGACACCTGAGGGAGGGCTAGATGGTGAGGTAATACAGCAGTTGGTAGTGCCTACAGACTACCATCTGGCATGCCTAGCCAAAGCCCATGAGATTCCTTTTGCAGGTCATATGTGCATAAAGCTTATCAAGAGATGCATTATGCAGAACTTTTATTGGCCTGGGATTGCAAGGGATGTAACAGGGTACTGCAGGACCTGTGAGTACTGGCAAAAAGTAGACAAGGCAGAAGACAAGGTCAAAGATCCTTTGGCCTTTGCCTGTGACTGAAGAGCCATTTCAGAAGTTAAGCGTTGGATATTGTGGGGACTCCGAGTACCCCAAGTTCCACAGGGAAGAAGTATATCCTGGTGGTAGCAGATTATGCTACTAGATGCCTTGAGGCAGTGGGTCTGTCCTCCATCAAGGCAGAAAAGGTGACAAATGCTTTGTTAGGGATTTTCAGCAGGGTAGGTTTCCCGAGAGAAATACTGACTAACAGATGTGCCAATTTCAAGTCAGACCTGCTAGCTTGTCTGGTAAAGCACTGTGGAGTGAAGCCCCTAAACCACCCCTACAACCTCCAGACTAATGGTCTTATGCAGTGGTTAAACTATACATTGAAGACCATGCTACAGGCATTTGCAGACCAGTCAGAGACAGTGGAACAAATATTTGCTCCATCTGCTGTTTGCATACAGGGGATACCCTAATGAATCCAAAGATTTTTCACCCTTTGAGTTGCTGTATGGGCATAGGGTGAAGGGGCCTTTAGATATGATTCGTAATTACTGGGAGGGTGAGTGTGAATCCCACAAGGAGTCTTTTGTAGCATAAACCCTAAAACTCAGGACAAGACTGGCGGAGCTCATGGGCTTGACCCAGAAGAACCTGAAAGGAGCCCAGCAGCAGAAAAAAGTCTGGTATAACAGGAATGCTCGAACCCAACAATATCCTGTGGGACAGCAGGTTATGGTTCTCATGCCTGTCTGACACAAGATGCTGCAGGCATCTTGGAAGGGACCCTTCAAAGTGGTAAGGAAGGTCAGTGATGTTAAATACATGGTAGAACTGCTAGGCAGGGGCGCACACTGTACCATATTAACATGATGAAGCCTTACCATGATAGGGAGGCCCTGGTGCTGAGTATTTGCAGTGGTTGGCAAGAGGAGTCTGAGGAGGACGAGGATCTGGTGACTGATCTCCTCAGTGATGCTTGGACTGACACATCAGTGGAAGGGTTAGCAATGTCCCAGTGGCTATCCCCTACCCAGGTTTGAGAAATCTGAGCACTGTTACAGGCATTTGGGGGAATGTTCTCTGGGAAACCTGGGGTGTACCTACCTGGTACAGCACCATGTGGATAAAGGACCCCAAAGGCCTATCAAGCAGGCCCCTAACAGGGAGCCTGAGTGAGTCAGGCAGACTCTGAGGGAGGAGATACAGGAAATGTTGGACCTAGGGGTAATCTAGGAGTCCAGCAGTCCCCGGGCCTCCCCAGTGGTGCTGGTACCAAGAAGGATGGCAGCACTAGGATCTGTGTGGACCACAGAAAACTAAATAGTCACACAGTCACGTGCTTACCCCAAGCCTGTGACAGATGAAACCTTAGAGCAGCTCGGGGCTAAGCATCTGACCACTACAGATCTGACCAAGGGCTAATGGCAGGTGCCCTTGACTCCCACCGCTAGAGAGAGGTCAACCTTTGAGTCTCCTTTTGGCTTATACGAGTTCACATAAGATACCCTGTAGCATAGAAAATGCCCCAGCAACCTTCCAGAGGCTGATAGATTGTATCCTAGTAGCACCAGGAGATTATGCCCTTGCTTCCCTGGATGATACATCCATTTAAAGGCATTCCTGGCATGAACACCTTCAGCATATCAGGGAGGTCCTAGGCAGACTGCAAAGTGCAGGGTTGACCATTAAACCCAGTAAGTGTCAGGTGGGTATAGCAGAGGTCTCCTACCTGGGACATAGAGTGGGGAGTGGTAAGATCAGCCTTAAAACTGCCAAAGTGGAAGCTATTCAGACGTGGCCTTTCCCGGTTAACAAAAAGCAGGTGAGGGTATTCTTGGGGACAGTGGGGTACTATAGAAAATTTGTTCTCAATTATAGTACAATATGTGGTCCCCTCACAGAGCTGACAAGGAAAAACAGGTCATACAAGGTTGTGTGGATCCTAGCCTGCAAGCAGGCATTCCAAAAGCTTAAAGGGGCTTTGGGAGGACCCCCTGTGTTAGCCAGTCTAGATTACAGCAAATAATTTATTGTGCAGGTGGATGCTTCAAACTATGGGGTGGGGCTCTACTCACACAGGTTTCCTCAGATGGAGGAGAGCACACCCAGCTGTATATCTCAGCCACAGACACCAACCCAGGGAGGAATGTTAAGCAGCTGTAGAAAAAGAATGTCTAGTCATAATATGGGCACTGCAGAAACTTCAACCCTATCTGCATGGAAGGAAATTTACTGTAGTTACAGACCACAATCCCTTAACAAGGCTACATTAAGCCACCGAGCAAAATGTCAAGTTATTAAGGTGGAGGTTAGGGTTGCAGGCATATGATATGGCAGAGCAACACCATAGCGGGGTTAGCAATGCCAATGCAGATGTGCTGTCAAGACAGGGTATCGGTTAATGTATTCCCAGACAGGATCATTCCTCTCAAGCAACGTTTCTCCAGGGTCACTTGAGAAATTAGCTTGAGTCATCAAAGGTGAGGGGGATACTTCATCCTTAAGTTTTCAGTGTCTACGTAATAGTTTCTCCTCAAGTGTTTGGCAGTGCTATGTATAGATTCAGACACCTTGGGTGACATCTTTCCTATAAAAGCACAATTTAAATTTCTCCAATATCTAGTTGTACACAAGACAACTACTTTGCAGTGACAAGCACTGTCACTATAGTTGCAAACCAGATACTCCTAACAGTGATTGATATTCTCACTCCAACTGTCTAATCAATAGAAACGGTCTGTTGCCATGGATATGAACTTTCCTACTGTCTCCGTTAACAGCTTGGTGGATATGGGCATCCTCAGGCAATGCAGAAATTAACTCATGTTTACTGACAACCAGTTAATTCTCAAACAAACTGATATGGTATGTCAGAGATGTACTTACACAATGTCACTGGAGGCAAAGCTCTCAAATAAAAGTACTCCTAATGTCAATAAGGCTGTCAGTAGTGCATATGCTGCACATATCATGCACAATTCAAAGCAGAAATATCGACCACATATGCTGAGGCACTTAAATGTAACCTTCCTAAACCAAAAAGACATCCTAAATGAAGTACAAATACCCTCAGCAGCCCCAAATGCACTCTTTCAAAACAACACCCACATCAGCATGTGGAGCTACATCACATGGAGCCTCTACCTCTAAGCCCATAAGGCAAGCCACCACACAATCCAACATTCTAGTCACTGGAGACTCCATCACGAGACACACCGATGTCCCTCTCACCAGGCTGAGTAAGGAGAAAGTCACAGTCTGTTGCTTATCAGGGGCTAGTATCCTCCACACTATACAGGCACTCAGGTCACTGGGCCACAATTACCAATATGACTCAGTCATAGTCCATGTGGGAGAAAATGACCCGAGACGTACCTTCCTAGACTATATGAAGAGAGATATCATGGGGCTCTCGGAATATGTGTCTCAGTCTGGTAAGTGGCTAGCATTGAGCAGCATTTTACCTTCTCCAAGGATGATGCCACAATATGAACAAAAGATGACAGACTTTAATAACTTAGTTTCTGGTGTCATTCTAAGGGGGGTGCAATATTTGTCAGCATGGAAGGAGATGGTCAACAGACGGTGCTAATTTGCCAGGGATGGTCTGCATCTCTCCCCTCTAGGCTTTCAAATATTAACTAAAACATCATCTTCCCCCATAGTGCCTTTTGTAGGCAATGCCAAACTGAAAGTACTTCCGACATAGCAAATCAAAACCAGGAGAATCTAAAGGTATTACTGCTTAATGCTAGGAGTATTGTCCACTCCCTAGAAACTCTCTTTACTCTAGAGAATGCTGATGTCTGTGCAGTCACTGAGACATGGTTTAAAGTCACGGAGAGCACACCAACAGTGCTAGATTATAATGCCTTCCACACATTTAGGCCAGCTACTTCACAGGCAGGGACTAAGAGTGGAGGTGTCTCTGTTTACATCAAAGATAAATATACTTCAAGGCTGGTCAAACAGGAAAGTGCACTTGAGCTACTCCATGTTCAAATTACCATAGACAAAACCCAATACCACTTCCTTGCAAGCTATAGGTCCCCTCTAAGACCCAGGAAACCCATTCCATGTATTTACACTTATTAGAAACACTAATCATCCAAACCAATACCATATTCATAGGTGACATTAATTACTCCACTATTAACTGGGAATCCTATATGACACCAAACGTACATGCACAGAGATTCCTGGATTTTGTAAACACAAACTCCCTGGACCAGACAGTCAATACACCAACCAGGGATCCAACCATATTGGATCGGTTCCACACTAATATAGGAGAGTGCTGCACACCCCCTACTGTAATGCCTTCCCTGGTAAGGTCAGTCCACAAAATGGTCTCCTTTGAAGTAAAAATAAAGCCTGGTCCCTCAACTAAACTTGGAGTATTCAGGAACTATTCTAAGGCTAACTTCCTGCTACTAAGTGAGAACCTGGCAAAATGTCAAGCCCCCGTAAGCCCTGAGAACACTGCTGCCTATGCAGAACTGTTCACAGAAACCCTGTACAAGCTTGTTAATAGCTGCATAGAGGCAGCTGTACCCACCAGGAAGTACAGAACTAACTCAAAAAACAAACCCGCCTGGTGGAAACACAAAATAAAATCGGCTGTATAAAAATTAGGAGGTGCAGCACCCAGCAGGATAAAAGCACTCTCATCAACTCAACAAACAACTCAGAGGACAAATAAAGTGTACCAAAGCCAGATTTGAGGTAGGTTTGGGCTCCCAAGCCAAGGACAACAACAAAACATTCTTTAGCCATGTCCACAACTTCAAAGGCAATGCACAATTGTTTGCAGAGCTCATTGTAAATGGTGCCACCTATACTGAGCCAGAAGACATAGCAAACCTCCTGGCTGATAAATTCAGCTCCAACTTTACTCCTCTCTCCCACTCAACCTTCCCCCAGAAAATATCATCAAATACAACTCCCCCTACAATCAGTAGGGAACATGTCCTTAATGCTCTCTCTAAGACCAAGAACACTACATCAATGGGTCCAGACATTATCCCAGGATACCTTTTAAATAGCATGAAACATGACCTATCAGTGCCTCTGGAATTACTATTTAACGTTTGCCTCCAAACAGGTTTTCTGCCTCATGAATGGAGAAAGACACTCATCCCTCTGCACAAAGGTGGGACATCTACAGATCCTGGAAACTACAGACCTATAAGCCTCACTAGTCTTTTATGCAAATCCATGGAAAGAATTATCATGGAGTTGATCAACAGAGATATAGTAAACCTCCAGACAAATGGACCCAACCCAGTTTGGTTTTGTCAAGGGCAGATCATGCCTACTCAACCTAGTAAACTTCTTTGAGAAGGTCACTGAAGCACTGGATGAGGGCAAAGTTGTTCACATTGTCTACCTTGACCTGGCCAAAGCATTTGACACAATATCCCACTTGGGCATTGCTGACAACCTCAAGAGGTTAGGTACAAACCCATATGCCACCTGGTGGATAACCAAATGGCTCACAGACAGGACCCAGGAAGTTAGAATTGGAGAGTCCACCTCTACAAAGCGGCCAGTCACAAGTGGAGTCCCTCAGGGATCAGTCCTTGGACCACTTCTTTTTGACATTTACTTCTCAGAAGTCAAGGCCAATGTCAGTGGTATCTGGCTGACTAAATTTGCAGATGACTGCAAATTAGGAGCTGTCATTGAACCTCATACTGACACAAATGTTCTCCAGGAGGGGCTGACACAGACAAACAACTGGTGTCAGAGCCATGGACTAAAACTAAATGCCAAGAAATGCATAACAGTATCCTTTGGGAAGTCATCCATACCTGGTAACTATCATATTGACAGCACACCCCTTATAGTTGTCCCAGGAGTCAGAAACTTAGGGACACATATAGATAGTAATCTAGATTTTGACCACCATGTGTCTACAGTGGCAAGGAAATTATTCTATACTGCACAACTTATAAACAAAGGTATGGCATATCTAAGTCCAAGGAAGTCATTGTTCCACTGTATTTGGCATTCATCAGACCTATCATTGAGTACAATGCCCCCTTTGGTATGTACCCAACCAGGCATATACAACAACTGGAACATCCACAGAGGTTCCTCACTAAAAGAATACAGGGCATAAGTAAAATGTCTAATGCAGACCACCTCAAGGCCCTATCACTGTATTCTGCCTCCTACAGGCTTTTGAGGGGAGATCTATCTCTGGCATACAGAGCATTGTCAGACCCCACTCTGAGAGACCTCCTGCATATCCACAAAACAAACAGCACCATAATTACCCATTCTAAAGACTTAAACCTTGCCTGTGATATAAATAGGTCCTGCTGGAGAAATAGGCATGTATCCCAGAGACGACCAGGTCTATAGGCTCCCCATTCATGTGAAGCAGAGTTTTTCCTTAACCCAATTCAAATGCAACTTGGACAACTGGATGGGAAATCGGAAATTAGTCCATGGTTTGGCACCTATATCTCCAATGGACACCGATAACCTGTAAATGATTCATCTCCCACACCCTGCTTACACTTATCAAGGGTATCAGAACTTGTCAGAGATTTGGGATGCATGGCTAGGCTTAAAAAGGCCCTTGTGGTTGTTAGCCTAGTAAACACCTATAAACATATGATGAAGTGAGGTATTGCCAGCTACGCCAGGAGAAGTAGGGCAGTGGATATGTAATTATGCCAGCATATATAGCTGGAGCTTTATAAAGAATCATATGTCATTTGTATATCAAACTGATTTGTACAGATGCTTGTGTTGAAAAATGTATTTGTTGTTGTTTGTCTTTTCGGCTTTTCCCAGTTAGGGGTCAACTCCGGTCCACTAATGTTTGGCAGTAGATTTTGTATGGTGCCAAGTTGCCAGCCCGACACCCAACCTTAGTGAAGGTGCATACGCCCATTCACGCATGTCTTTCAGAGGCCACTCGACCGCAGGGAGGACATGCAAGTGTTAAAAATGTACCAACAGTGTGTCGTGCTGGACAGAAAAGAAATATACGTGTATGTCAGACTGTACTATTATAACTGATTAAATGTATATATTGTAACAGAGAATACTGGAAGAGAAGAGGTTAAGCTCAGCCCCAGCTAACTTTTAGAAAAATATTCTGAAATTAAATTACCTGGTTTAGGCCATAAAGTTTGTATCTTACAGTTCTGACTGCAGTCAGAGACAAAATGTCTGTGAAAACAAAGGACTAGGAAATCCTGCTGTATTGTCGTTAGCAGTGAACTAACTGCTTCCCTGGAAGAGTGGAAGTGCTGATATGGTTTTTATGGCCTCCAGATGCTATAACAGATCTTAGCAAAACCCTGTGTGTATGGCAACACATGTGCGCAAGATTCTGGTTCAGTTTCTATTAAAGGGAGGTAGTATGGGAAGCAGAAGTCAGATGGCTAGAGGTATGTGATGTCATTCTATAATCCAGCACTTAAACGATATTTTAATATTAGATAAGACAGAAGTCTCAGAGCAGTCTGTTCTTGAAACCTGACAAAGAAGGAAGGTCATTCACCCACTTTATCTTGCCCTGCTTTAGTAAGTAACCAGGGAATAGTAATTCTTTAGATTAGTCAGAAAAATATAGTGAGATTAGTTAAGTACTCTTTTTTGTATCTCTGTGAATCTATCCATCTTTGTTATTTTTACTATTTCCTGTGACAGAAACTCTGGTGTTTATTGTACATATATATTCAGTATCTTCATGTTCTTTTTATTAAGTATATTTAAACTTTTTATCATGGCTGTTCTTTTTAGAAAATATTTTAACCTTTGAGAGTACTTATATTTAGTTGGTGACACTATAGACACTCCGGAAAGCCCTGATGCATTGGTCAAACACTACCATTTGTACTGGTATTAATTTTACTCAGTATAATTGTGTACCCTCGTAAGAGCCTTAGAGCAGTTGGCTAGTGTCAGTATAACTACCTTATAGTTTGGGCAAAGGTGGCAGAGCTAGTAAATCTGTGTCAGCCTTTCCTGTGTGTGTATGCGTGTGTGTGTGTGTGTGTGTGTGTGTGTGTGTGTGTGTGTGTGTGTGTGTGTGTGTGTGTGTGTGTGTGTAAATCAAATCTCAAAGTGTGTGTGTTAGCAACATGGATCAGGGACACAGAGCACTGGTTTCACAGAGAGGGTGGTGGAGGACTTGGCCTGGAACACTTGGCTGAGGACACAACTCTACATCTGTGCCAGTAGGGAGTCTTACTGGGAGCACGGAGAGAGGGGGGGACCCAGGCCCCAGACTGAGTGTGTTCCATCTGTGCTCTTAAGGGAAACTGTGCTTGGTGCAGACAGCTGCATATGGAAATACTGTGTGTATCTATTTTTGTTCCAAGTGAACGTCCATCACTGGTGTCAGTGTAAGGACTGAGGCTCCTTGATTACTGGCCCAGAGCAGGGACTTCACATATTTTAGAATTTGCACACAATTTATGAATTTGAATGTCTTTACTTCCACATCATCATATGTATCAATAGAATGATTTCCTATTATGCTCAACATTTTTATATCTATTTTAATCAAATAAAAACAAAAAGGAAAAAAATCCAAGAGGGAGGTCTCCACATTATTTTATTAAACAAGGTTAGAGCTTTCATCCAAAGTTAGACTTGGCTTCATCAGAGTCATGTTGAACTAAAACACTAAACTGGTTTAATAAAATAGCGTGGAGACTTCCATCTGGGATTTCTCCCTTTTTGTTTTATCATTTTGTATGTCTGTTTCAAGTCTTTACTCAATTTGAATCAACATTTTCTTTTTTTAAATGCCTTCATTAAATTATCATTTAAGATACAGGCACACATACATTAACAGAAAAGAAAAAAACATATTAACATTTTTTCCATTCACATGCATTATTAATCACATATCTTTTCTTTCTTGTAATCATCAGTCCAACATTACACAAACTGCTGAATTCCTGCCTTCCTTTAAACCTCACCCCCCCTGAAAATTATTCTACATGCAGTGTTCCCATAATTTTCACGTATTTCTATGTAATTTGCTCCTTCCCTCTTCTAAAGATCCTATTTTTCATTTTTTTAATCTCTTTTATAATATTCATTACTTCAAATACAGTTGGTTTAGACTTTAATTTCCATTTTCTAATATATTTTTTTTGGCAGCCAAGAGAATTAAATTTAATAAGCCTTACTATGTCTAGGCAATTCAGATCATGTGTCCCAGCTCAAAAACATATTTTAAATAACAGCCATTTCCTCAGCCAATATTTCTGACAGAGTATTATGTACGGAAATTTTTAAATTTGCCAATTCATTACACTTCCAAAACACGTTCCCAGTTACTTTTTTCTTCTTATCATACCTCCAACATATGTCATCTACCTGAGAAAAATTCCTTGAAGTCTGCATGGAGTATAAAAAAAACTATGCAAATACTACCTAGCAAAGATCTATACCTTCTGAATTTTACTGCATACTTAGAAGCCATATATATATATATATATATATATATATATATATATATATATATATATATATACACCCTCCCATTGTTCTCCTATAAACTGCTTTTCCAGTCTCTCTTTATAATCCTTCTTAGTCTCCTCTGATTGATTCTTATAGTTATCATGCAATATATCTATATGCCCTAATTATTTCTCTTTTAATAGCAACTCCTATAACAGACTTGACTAAAAACCACACTACAGCAGGCCCTTCACTTAAGATCCTCCTCTCCATTTCTCTTTATCCACACTCTGATATCAATCCCTGGTAGGGAAGGCAGTCTCTAGCTTGCAGTCCAAATATCTTCTTGGCCTCACCTAACACCATTACCTTTCCCTCTCGAGTTACTTACTCCTAATACCTTGGTTTCTTTGTCATCTTTCTCCACTAAATTCCAGCCTCATCTTGCCTATTTTCTGTAAACTGACTTGCTGTCATCCCAACTGGCAAAATCTCTTTTCTCCATTCCGTGTTGGTTTAGTTCTAAGAATACTTTCTGCTACTTTATGAATATAATATTCTGTATTATTAAATAAAAAACTGCAGGCGGAGGCAACCATGCATAAATGTAGAGTTCAACAAATTAGCGTACTACTTCGTACTTAAAAACAAAACTCTTTAATGGTGTACACGGAAGGTAAGCGCTTTCGCAAATGCTTCTTCAGACCAAAAAACACCTCATTACTAATTAGTCTTTATATAGTCTATGACTAATTAAGATGTCAAACCCATATTAGTATTTAAAGGCAGATTGCATAGTTAATGTACCAAATAAATAAATATACATCTTCTCAAAATATATCAAATAAATACAAAATGTATTACATTTGATGTGCATCACTTTAAACACAAAACATGTATACTCATACATGACATACTATAAAATATAACATCCAAAGTATATGTACATATAATAAAAGTTAACCACATAACTTTTTAAAAATTAACTTCACTGAACTAAACAGTTCCCTCAGACATAATGTCAAGATAGCAAATAAACCTGAAAGTCAGCATTTAATGAATAGGCAGATGTAATAGGACATGAGTAATAATATCCAAATGTTAACCCCATTCAACCTCAACCATATACATCTAAAACATGTAACATAATAAAACCATGCCTTCTACCCAACTTATAAACAACAAGTAATGACAAACCAAATGTGATATTTAAAAAGATGACGATGACCTACAGTATAAATATCTGTCTACGAGATTTTAATATAGGTTTGACATCTTAATTAGTCATAGACTATATAAAGACTAATTAGTAATGAGGTGTTTTTTGGTCTGAAGAAGCATTTGCGAAAGCGCTTGCCTTCCGTGTACACCATTAAAGAGTTTTTGTTTTTAAGTACGAAGTAGTACTCTAAGTTGCTGAACTCTACATTTATGCATGATTGCCACCGCCTACAGTTTTTTATTTAATATGACATTTACGTTGTTTTGGTGAGAGGCATTTGCTCCCTTGAGTGTTTTGATCAGTTTTTATAATATTCTGTATGATTTTTATTGTTCTCCTTAGGGATCTGCATCCAAAATCCAACTATTTCTCAAAATTCACACTTGTTCATCATCATCACTTTCCATTTTGAATTCTAAACTTCTGTTTGCATTATGTCTATGACCCTTAAACTGTGTAGCTCTAAAATATTTCTTCAAATTAAGTTATTCTAAACCATCTTGCTCTGTTGGAGGGATCAACTTATCCCACTTAACTCTTGCCCTCTTCCCTTCCTTTCCTAGATGAATTTCCTCAACTCTTTAGTAATTATTGTTTACAACTTTTCTGGTTTGCTAACAATATGGTTGACCTGTAAAACTACAGTCACTAAAAACACTTTTACTGTATCTTAATAGCTATTTCCATAAACAAGAGTTTCCAGTTTCTCAGTTTTTGTACTGTCTTTTTAGTCTCTTCTACATATCCTTAGCTGCCACAACAGAAGCCTTTTTAACCCTACTTTGAAATACTTCATGTTACCGTGTCCCCAAAAATATGGTATTGCTGAACCAATTCATGTATAGGTACATAATTACAGCTATGGCCTTTATTTTTTCTTCATTCATTATATAAACCCAAAAATATTTGTGTCTCAAAATGTTCTACAACACAAAGGTCTTTTTCTGGATTTATCAGATACAAAATAATATTAAACCAACTTTTCTTGATTACCATACCAAGCATATCCTTGCAATTTTTTAGTCCCTTATTTTCTTTGCCAATCTAAATACAAAGTAAATAAACAAGGTGAAAGAGGACACCTCTGCATGGCTCCTCTGTTCAAAACAACTTAGAGAGTAACTCTCAAAATTTAATTTGTGCCTGCAATCCATCTTGTATCCTCCTAATTAACCTTATTATTTTATCAGGAAATATAAATGCTTCCATTGCCTTGCTTATACAAAATCCCAGCTTACTCTGTCAAATGCTTTCTCTCCATCAAGACCCATCAACACCAGTGGTATTTTCTTACATTATGCTTCCCTCTGGATCATCATTGTTCTATTAGTGTTGTCAAGTGTCTGTCTCCCCTCCATAAAACAACACTGATCCATCTCTATCAATGTTAGCTGGTATAGACAAACACTTTATGATCATGGTTTAAAATGGAAATGGTTCTGCATGAAGCTTGGTCTGACGTGTCCTTACCGTCCTTAGGTAATAAAGACACCACAGCTTTCGTCCACAATGTTGGTGATTCCCTTTGTTTTAAGATACTATTAAACAAAATTTCCCAGATCACTTCTGCCTCCTAACTTCCAAACCACCAGAGGCATGCTATCTGTTCCTGGAAATTTTCATGAAGATTAATTATAAGTCGCTGTTTTTATCAGATCCTCTCCTATCTTAACCATCAGCTGTTGAGCCTCATCTATCTCTAACCTTGTCATAATTAAGTTTTCCATAAATATTTCTATTTGTACTCTTCATGATTTCCACATTCTCCGCTTTAAACACATTTCCATAACATTTCTGAAATATCTTTAAAACCTCTACAGACTCTCTGGTTATTTTTCTTGTTACAGGCTCCTTAAGTTTGGTAACAACCATTTCTACTTTCTGCTGCCTTGTGCACTGCATTGTCCTAAACATTTTTGTGCTCTGGAGTTATCAGAAAATATTTGCTTAACAGCAATCGATCCAAACTCTTAAATATTATCCAGATACTCCCTTATTTTCTATTTAACACTCTGCATTGCACCTCTTCTTCTTGTGTGAGATCCCCCTTATTATGCAATATTTTATCCCTTGTCAGCCTCTAGAAATAATTCCTATTACTTCTTAACCACATACTTTTCTGTTTTATTTCTAACCTGTTTTTAAACTCCATTTTCTTTTTATCCCACTCACTATTTATAACTTCTGAAGATATTTCCATCTTCCCTAATACCTCTCCATTAATTTCCACTACCCATTCCTTAAATTCCTCTCTTTTTAACAGGTACATGGAAAGTACCAATATTGCACTATTACTTCATTACCCTGCATTTTTATCTTAGTTTTTATTAGTGCATGGTCATGTATAGTTACTGCATGTTTAAATGCAAATGTTCCTGTGAAATATAATGTCTGTCTTGTCTAAATCATTTGTTGTCCCCTGGGGAATAATATGTAAATTCTGTTAAAGTTCTTATTCTGAACTCACATCTTCCATACCAAACATTTTCATAAATTTCTTCACAATTCTACCCTCTTCTTTTGTTGTATTTCCCCTTCTGGGTCCCCTAATACATTCTCACTATTGCAAGTCAAGTTCCAGTCCTCACCTATAAGCCATATCCCCTACTGAAAGCCGATTATTTCTCCCCAAATTGTCTTAAGCTCCACAGTGCCAGTATTTGCTGGAATATAAATACATACCAGCCTAATTCTCCTCCCTTACCAACAGTCCCTTATTATCACAAATGTATCATTATTCTTTTTTCCTCTTCTGTTACTACAGGATCCTCTGCAGCAAATTACTCCCATTTTCATTTGTCCCTGATATTCTACCGAATATCTATTCTAAAATACTTTCTTTGTCAAATTCACACACTAATTTCTTTCCAAATACGTTTCCTGCAGCACTATTTGCATTCTGTGTTTTTTTTATATAATTCCATACTTTTTCCTTTCTGTCTATACCTGTAAGGTTATTAACGTTCCAAGATAATATGGATAGCATAGCCATTATGATAAAAAGCTATTGTTCTCACCGATTACATGTGACAGTTTTTTAAGTGCATTTCCAACTGTTTTGTTACATGTGCATACTAATATTTGGAATGCTGATCTTTTATACAGATTTTTCTTCTCATCTCAATTTGAACCCATGTCACATTTTTCAAGACCTTTTGTTTTAAACAAACATACTAAATACATATTTAAGATACTCCCATCCCCTAATAACTTAGAACAAAGGTACAACACTATGTACAGCTTCCAAAACTGAAGAATAACTCTCCAAATAGCCCCAAACAAGAGCTGCACCACAGGCAATACCTAACCTAAAATGAAGGTGACCCATGCTATAGTACATGCTACAGTCTGTGTTCCCATTTACACTAATTTCTATATTTCTTTTCACATCACTATTCCCCTCCCAAATGTAAAAAACAGTTTGTATGCTTTCAGAAAACATTGACCTTTAGTCCTAAGAAAAACTGAGCTGGCTATCTTTAAACAAAGCTAAATTTTACACTGTTCTGTTGCAGTCATTAAAGTACTAAGGCTGTTGGTGAGGTTGCTATCTCTTATTCCCTTCCCATAATTTCAAACTTTATTTTCACTGATCTGCTTGCCATTGAACCTTTAAATTTTGCATTTCTCTCAGCAAAGAATGTTCAGAACTCTTACGATTAATTGCTTGCACCTGCAAAGAGGTCCTCTCCATGTAAAAGTACTCAGCAATGAACCTTTGTAAATTTTATTAAAAAAAAAATGTATGTGTCTTCAGTTGCAGACTTCATGACCCCCACAAAATATTTGTTAATGAAGGAAAAAAAAGAATATCTTTGTAGATGTAAGACACTTAACATTTTTATAGCTTTCATCATTTTGTCTTATTTTGTACTTTTACACTCCACCACTACCCCAGCAGCTCAAGATCACAGCATATTAACATTAAATTTGATTTTGCCTCGCCTTTCTTCTCGTCATACTGTAAAATCTGTAGTTCTTATAATTAAAAAAACACTTTAATATCTTTAACACATACAGCAGTCATTGAAAATACATCCCCACATGTACCGCTGACCACATACTACACAAAATTGCTTTACTAATATATATATATATATATATATATATATATATATATATATATATATATATATATATATATATATATAGAACATCAGTTAAATAACTAGCACCACTGTTAAAAATGGAAGCAAGAAAATCCAGAATAGCTGAAATGGGGTGCTGAAAATAGATCTATCTCTGGGGAACCCAATGGGAAAATCTTTTCCATTTACTCTTTTTATACCTTTCTTGCAGAATCCTTCTGAGAAGATATATGGATGTGTCTGCTTGGGGATAAAAACATGGACTGTCTAGCCATCACAGGAAGTGGAGAAACTAGTCAATCAGTTTGGAGGTCTAAATGTCTGGATGATTTATTCCTGAAGGTTGAGAGAGAAGATCCTAGGTCAGATCTAACACCCAAGGGGGTATACAAGATGAGAATAGAAGGCCTACACAAAGAAGGATGCCAAAAATTAGTAATGACTTTTTTTAATATATAGGAAGGGAGGAAGAACAATAAAAGGATGGAAATATAAACATTTAAATTATATACGTAAATATAAATATCACTTATCAAATCTTGAAAAATACATCTGAGCTATGGAGCCCACATCCATTTGCTCATATGTCAAACGAGATATGAAGTTATGTTGTTAGTGAGCAGGATCATGGGTAAGGGAAAAAGCTCGCGCTAAGGACACAAGTCTTTAGAAGTGGCCTAAGTCGGGTCCCAGGTCAGATCTGAGACCTATCAGTTGAGGAATGGATGAAAAAGACTTTAAATCATGTAGTTTATATCATAAAATGTTTTACGCAAATACTACTAAGAACAAAATTTGTTTTACTTACAAAGTAGAGTATATGCTTTACAGTCCATCCACAAGTTTAACAAAGTCAACAAAAGTCCAGTCTTTTCAGCCACTTTTTCTTGCAAAGCCATATTTTGTGGATGTGACAAAGCTTTATAATCTATCTGTTCACTAATTTCAGTGTTGTTGGTCTTCTTCCTGTTCATCTCCCAACTCCAGACACTGGTTCAAGCCAATGTACTCCTAATTCTTCTAGTCAACTTATGTGCTTTTCTTCTGTTATTTCAAGCATTTTCCTTTGGAATCTTGGAAAATGTTTCACGGGCATAGTCTTTCTATGAACCTTACTGTCAGAAGAATAAGAAGCAGAGTCCCTCTTGTGCTTGCTGGCTTACTTTTTGTAAATTAACTTCTTTTTTTCCCTTTTAGCCTGTTCTGCATCAAAAAATGACTTTGATCCTCCAAGAAAAATTACAGCTGGGTACAGTAACTTGAATCTCGCTGTTCTCTCAAGATATTCCCTGACTGCTGGTATATATTTTCTTCTCTTCTGCCTGGTGTACAGTGAATAATCATTTTCTGCAAACACTCAGCTGTCTCAAATTTTTAATACCATACCCTTCTGCAAAATTTGTCAGGATCAACTGTTTCTGCTGGTACAACTGCATCTTTACACTCTTGGCTGCCTTCTCATGGTCAGGTTTGGAACATACACTTGATGTGCCATTTCAGTTAACAAATCCTGCTGTGAAACACCAACCCAGTTGCTTATCGGTGCTTTCATAAAATTAATATAGTCTGTTCCTTCCAGTTTCTCTGGTACAACAGAAAATCTCAGGTTTTCTCTATGCTCTCTGTCTTCTAACTCTGTTTTTGAAACAGCTCTTCTCGAAAAGCCCAACGGCTTTTTAATCACTTCAACCTCTGATTTTTTGCAGTTTTCCCAGTTCATCTGAACAAATAGATAAAACTTTCATTTTTTCACCCTTTTTATTTGAGTTGACATATTATTTAGTTATTATTTATTTTATTTTACATTTGTTAGCCGGGACTGTCTGACTGAGCAAAAGCCCTTTTTCAGCAGAGGCCCAAGAAGAAAAGCTCCAAAACATAGTTACAAAAAATATAACCATTGCAAACACAGTTATTATAATCATTCATAATAAAATTTGTAGAACAGTTATCATATATATGCAGTTACAATTATCTATAAAAATGTTATGAAGAATACTGCAGCAGAAGGAGAGATAGTGTTAGGCAAAAAATGATGAAGTAGACTATTTTAAATTGTAAATGTGTTGGTACAGAGATGGTAAGACAGAGGAAGTTAGGTTTGTTATTTAGTGAAGGTATATTCAAGGAGGCTGAGAAAAGGAAAAAATCCAGTGACCTTTTTAAGTACTCTTTAGTGGCTAGTTTGAATACTTTGGGATGTGAAAGTGATCTAACTTCTTGTGGGAGTTTGTTCCAAGCGACAGAGGGATGGTAGCTGTATGTAATGGTTCCTATTTTGGACTTGGGCTTGTAGATTTGTAAAAGGTCTTGGGTGGATCTCCTGCGTAGTCTGGATGGGACACAGTGGGAGATTATGGTGCCTAGTGCTGGACAGTAAGATGGTGAATAAATAATGGAGTGTATAATTTGGAGCTGAGAGAGGAGTAGGAGGTGTGGCACTTCGAGACAGTTTAGATGTTTGAGGGAGATACAGTGGTGAGATTTGTAGGCTTGTTGTGCAGCAAATCTGGCTATTTTGTGATAGGTTGATTTGAATTTGCCAAGTAAGGTGGAGTTAAGATTTGTGAGTATTTAGGAGCAGTATATTAGGCATGGCAAAAAAAAAAAAAAAAGCATGGGTGATTGTGATTCTAGATTCAGGGGTTAGGAATTTTTTTATTTCTGTAGAGAAGTCCTAGGTTTTGATGGGTTTTCCTCATACATTTATATGGAGGTTGAATTTTAGCTGATCATCAATGGTTACACCAAGGAGTTTAGTACTACAGTCAGCAACTATGAGTGTGATTTAGTGATTTTATTTGAAAAGTAAATTTGATATGAGTAACAGTTTTGGGGAGAAAGAGTAAGAGTTTGTTTTTTGGGGGGGATTAAGGATGAGCTGATTATTGGTGAGCCAGGTTTTAAGAGAGTTGAAATAACACTGGGTAGATGTTAGAAGTTCAGAGGTTGAGTTAGCAATGGTGATAACTGTGGAATCGTCTGCATATTGGACTAATGAGGATTGTGGACAAGAGGAGTAGAGTGAGTTGGTGAAGATATTGAAAAGTACTGGCCCAAGGATGGATCCTTGGGGAACACCCATTTTCACTGGAAGAGGAGATGATAGTGAGGAGTGCCATCTTACTGATTGCTGTCGATCAGTGAGATAGCTGGACCATGCTATTGCTGTAGTAGAGAAGTTGAGATCAGAGAGTTTATTCAGTAGCAGAGGATGTGAGACAGTGTCGAAGGCTTTTGAGAGGTCAAGTAATACACATGAGATAAGTTTATGATTATCTCTAGCTATAAAAATGGTGTTGAGAAAGGAAAGTAGAGCTGTAGTGGCACTATGTTTGGGTCAGAAACCGTGCTGAGTCAGAGTGAGGAGTGTACCCTGTATAAGATATTCCTTTACTTGTGTATGTATACATTTTTCTAAGACTTTAGACAGAGGAGAGAGGATAGCTATTGGTCTGAAGTTTGAGAGTTCTGTGGAATTGCAACCTTTGTGAATAGGTATGATGTAGAATTGTTTCCAGATAGCAGGTACTTTAGCTTCAGAGATGGAACAGTTGATTAAAATAGATACTGGCAAAGCAATAGAGGGGAGCAGCTATCTGAAGAAAGTAATATGGGACACTATCGACAGAAACAGAGCATGATTTTAGTTTGGAAAGAAGGGTTTTGATGTAAGCAGTAGGAACTGCTTTAAGGAAAAAGAGTTTGCAGAGTTGACTGTGGATGGAGGTTCTCAGCAATTTGGAACATTGTTACTAGAGTATTTTAGGTTAGAATTTAAATGTCTGGCTATTGACTGAATGAAACATGCGTTGAAGGAGTTAGCAGTCTTTTTGGGAGAATTGTCAGGAGATGAACTAGGTGAAGTAGGATTACCAGGATGAAGTATTTGATTAATGGCATTCCATCATTTTTTGGGATCTGATTTCAGGGCAGCTTTAAGGTTATAGTAGAAGTCTTTTTTATCTTTTATCAGTATTTTTTTTGTCTTATTTCTCACTTCTATAAACTTTTGCAGATCTGCTGGTAGTTTCGTTTGGGTCCAAGTTTTCCAGGCTCGGTCTCTGGCTGCCATTACAGTGTGAGGATTCTTAGATAGCCAAGGGGATATAGTAGTTTATATCCTTACTTTCCATAATGGGGCTAGTGAGTTTAAGATATTTAGGAAGGTTGAGTTAAAAGCTTGAACTGCTTCATCAAGTAAGAGCAGAGTGAGGAAGTTCCAAATTATTCCGAGTAAGAGATTATTAAAAGTTTCTGGGTTGAATATGGATAATTTACGACAGGTGATGTATCTATGTGGTTTAGATAAGTGGGAGGTATGCCTAAGTACCTTTATTGGAGAGTGGTTACTCAGGGAGTCAGAGTGTGTTTCAGGACTATGGTATTTAGAGGGATTTGAAACAAGAATCCAGTCAATAACTGTTTTTGGTATGAGTTGGCTGGGAGATAACATGTGAAAAGCCATGTAGATTTATATGGTATGTTGAGTTAGGACTGGAAAGTGTTTCCCAATTTATGTTCATGTCCCCAAGGAGGATGATTTCATTAGGGATGTTTTGGGAGGGGTAGGAGAGAGGTTGTTGGACTATAAAATTGCAATCCCTCCTCCTTTGTTATTAGGGCGATCGAGGAGTATTATGTCCTTATCTAGGTTTTGTGGTTTAAACCATGTTTCCGTAAGGGAAATAATGTCTGGGTTTTGAACAGATGTCCAAGCATGAATTTGGCTAACTTATGTTTCGGTGTTTATAGAGTAAAAGGAGATTTTTATTTGGTAAATTACTAATGGTTGATGAGGTATTGTGAGGAGTGGTAGAGTTAGCACTGGGTCCTGGGTTAGGGTGGATATCACCTGATGGGAGCAGTGAAATAGGATAGTAGTTAGGTTTGATAGTTATGTAGTATTTAGTGTATTTTGATTTATTTGTAGATATTATGGAATGGTAGGGAGGGATTTTTATTTTGGGGAGTTGTACATTCATGAGGAGGATGGATCCACATATGAGTATTGGTTGTTGGGTATAGGAGAAGTTATAGTTGTGTGTATGGGAAGGGGTATAATGATAAGAGGTTAATACTGTTGGTGAGGATGTTGGAGCATGGCGGAGACATAGTAATAGCAGTATTGCAGTGGAGATGAGTGGTGTATGCATGGTGATTACTGGGACAAAAAAGATATAATAAAAGGTGGTATGGACCAGGAAGAATGTTAAAGTTGGAGGAGGAAGTATGGGTAAGCTAGATTATGCATAGTTAGCTGAAGGAGTGTGGTGCGATAGATGAAGATGTGGTAGATAGGTTTTGTAAGTGAAGGGGAGATAATTAGGAAACACGAAGGGGAGGGCTTTGATTATAGGAGGGAAATGGTGAAGAAGTATAAAGGAAATTATATCACTTCTGAGTACATTTGATTTATTTTTTCCTCTAAATTACTGGAAACCATCTCTTGAACCAAAGATGAAGCTTGAACTGCTTTTTTGCCACACAGCTACAGAATTCTTCAAAGACGGTGTTTTCTCTTCACCTTTTCTGGTTGATTTTCTTTCGCATTTTCCAACATTTTTTTCTTTTCTGTAATCCAGGCAGTCTGATTACTAGCTAGGAACTAAATTTTACCCAAAAACTGTTTCAATGGTAGTCCTTTTTCTCAGTTTCTGTTTTCACACTGGAAGAGTTGAAGTTAAGCTGTCGATCAGTGTACAGCCATCCTGGAAATCATTTTCAAAAATTTTCTTGATCTTGTCTCATGCTATGTTTGTCAGTCCAGCTCGTTTATTTCAGTTTCCAAAATGTACAGTTCAACCATTTTACAATTCTTATATTTTGCTTCTCTTAAATATCTTTTTCTTATGGAAATATATCTTCCTGATCTTGTGTGTCTAGATCTTGATGTTAAACATTTATTTATTTTTGCATTTAAGCAATTTCCCTTTCAAAACTTGCCACATTCCTTCTACAGATTTTCCCTGAATGCATCCCTCCAATTAGTTTTGCAGAGTGACTATTTTGCTTCCATATAGTCTATAATTAATTTTTTGTGCAATGGTTTAGATTTCAGATTGGCAGAATTATCTAGTAGTAATTTAACCTTTATAAACCCATCATCACTGCACATTATTAGTGGTAAAACTTGTCAGAAAGTAACAGTCATTTTTGTTAGGAAAACTAAGTCAAGTATTTTCTATTCCTTGATAAACCTTTTTTATAACCTGAAGCAACTGTTGTTCATGAACATACATTGAAAATAATTTCCTTACAAATGTTGAATCAGTGTTATTCCAGTCTGTTTCTGATACATTTTAATCTATAGCCATGACTATTTTCCATATTTTTCATGCAAGAAATGTATGAATTCTTCAAGGTCATCAGCATTTGACTTTGGTGGTCTATGCACTCAACTATCTGTTCCAGGGTTGTCTTTATTGTTACAGTTACATAATCTACAGTATTGGTGTTATTATGAAGTGTGTGATAATCACGTTTTTTTGTTAGAACGTCTATTATAATAAAAAACATTTATACCCTGACAGTACTGGTTTCCAGTCATTGTTCTTTAGCCATGTTTCACATACAATAACACTATTAGTCTTGTGGGAATATAGCATATTTTCCAATAAAAAAAATTGTATTATTAATACTCATTGCATTGACAACCAGCACATTAGATGTTGCTGTCTGTGTACTGTTAAATTTCTCAGAGACAAATATGCTGTTGTATGAGTCAAATGCTGCAATACATCTGCTGCAAAAATTTCTTCCCTTATCTCGGCAAGTAAATGCAATCCTGTCTAAATGCATGTGTGCCCAAAATTAGGCTTGGACAGTCTACACATTTCCACTTTTTTTTAATGGGCCATTTCTTCAATGTAGGCATTTACCCAAAAATCTATCCATTCATGCTGACCTGACTCTCCTTTCTATATGTGATTATATATCTCAACAACTATACAAGTTATGCTAAGAGGGCAGTAAATTCCCCTCTAACAGTCAGAAAGCCCTTGCAGATGATGATGATATTTGTACCAACATGAATAAAAACAGCTACATACTTCCTTACATTAATGACATTCTAAGAATCTACTCACCTCCTGTATTTTTGCTCCTGACAAGCATAACACTGTTCAATGTTCATTATCCTCCTTGCAATTGTAAGTACCAGTTTCTTTAACAACTGACTCTCCAATTACTAGTATATCATTTCTGGCAATAACTGAAGAATCCCCCACTTGTTATTCAGTAATGTCTGCTCTATCAGTTATTACAAAGGAATGATCTTCATCACCACTAGTGCTATTAATCTCACTGTTTTTATTGCTTATTTCATTTGCAAGCATGGAATTCTCATTCAGATGTCTCTGAACTTCCACAGTTTAGTCCATGTTGTCAGTTTTGGTCTTTCTCCTCTTTTTTCTTACAGTAATGCTCTTCATTCCTTCCTAGCTCAGTTTTGATTTCATCCTTTTAGCCTGCCCCATGCCTCTTTTTTTTTCTACCTTTTCTGTTGGAAAATTGATGCAATTTTTCTGCAGAATGAATGTTTTCTGCTTGATTAATGTTATCATTCCCTGAAATCTGTATGTTACATAAACAAAAGTTAAGTGCGTTGTCGCCTCATAGTAAGATGTTGTCTTGTTCGATTCTCAGCTAGAGCGTCTTCTGTGTGGAGACATGCGTGGATGGGTGCACCTTCGTTGAAGGTTGTGTGTCAGGGCTGGCAACTCGCACATAAAAGGTGGTGCTGCGGTAGCGTTGTCGCCTCACAGTAAGACGTTGTCCTGTTCGATTCTCAGCTAGAGCGTCTTCTGTGTGGAGACATGTGTGGATGAGCGTACCTTCGTTGAAGGTTGTACGTCAGGACTGGCAACTTGGCACGTAAAAATCTACTGCCAATCATTAGCGGACCGGAGTTCCGCTGTAGCGACCCCTAACCGGGAAAAGCCGAAAGACACAACAACAACAAACAAAAGTTAAGTATTCTCCATAACGATAGATCTATATTGTCTGTTTCCAACCTTCCTCAAAGTACACGTTTCAGAACCGATCTTGGACTTCTGCCACTTCTAAGCTTTGGATCTGGAGCTTAGGCTCCTCCCATTACCCATAATTTACCAACCATGAATTTCTCTCTGATGGCAATTGTTAGATGGCATCTAATTTTTTATAGTCAATATGTAGCATGGCTGTTTGAAACTTCAGTATTACTCCTGTATTCTAACATGTTCATTTATAAGTTGTATTTTCTTTTGTCTGTACATATACATTTGTATGTTAATATGCCTGATGCTTTTTTGTCTTTGTCCGTCTATGGAGCTTTTCTCCTCGGGTCTCCGCTGGAAAAGGGCTGCAGCCCAGTTGGACCAACCCAGTTAACAAATGTCAAATAAATAAAAGTAATCCCTGTGTAAGGAGTGAGCTACTTCAAATCCAGTTTGCCCACCAAAATATTTAGGAAAATAAAGAAGATAATAGCCCAAAAGCTATCCGACTTAAACACTGCCAGGCTGAAGAGAGAGATACTAGTCACCCCAGTATGACAATGTGAGAAACTATATGCAAAAAAGAAAGGGGGATGGTAGGTGAGTAGTTGACGAAGGACAGAAACAGACAACACAGATATATTGTTATGGTGAGTACATAATTTCCCTATCTGTTGTCTTTTCCATCCATTCCTCAGTGTATGGGACTAAGTCCCCAGCTACTTTATTACCTGGGTGATCTTATGGAAGGATATTCCAGAAGTGTCTCTAGAACTGGATTATATATACAATTTGTAGTGTGAGATGAAAGTATGAACCTTGGACCAGGTAGCTGCAACACAAATGATATCAATTAGTACATTAGATAAAAAAGCTGTAGATGAAGCCACAAATTTAGTGGAATGAACGTTTGGAACTGTAGAAATTGACAGACCTCTTTCTTGATAGACATAAGTTATGCACTGAGACAACTAGCATTAGAGGGAGATTTTGGACATTCCTTTTAAAAACTTAGCAATACAAAGGGATAAAAATAATTGGTCAGATTTTCTGAAAGGTTTTGTACAATGTAAGTGAAAACGTAACTGACAATGAACATCTAGCAAATGTAATATATATTCATCCTTGTTTGATAAATTTGGAAGAACACTGGGAGATTTATGGACTGATTAATAGAGGATTCAGAAGACACATCAGAGAGAAAAGAGGGGTTGGTTTTCAGGTATACTCTGTCTTTCTGAAATATTAGCCAAGGACGTTTTGAGGACAAAGCATGCAATTCAGAAATTCTCCTGACAGAAGTGATAGTAACCAAAAACAAGGTCTTCCATGATATAATCTTTAGGTCAACCCAAGCAGCAGGTTTGAATGGGGGACCAGTCAATGCTTTCAGTAAAACACTAATGTCCCAGGGAGGAACTGGCTCTCTACGTGGTGGGCGTAGTTCCTCTAAGGAAAGCCTTAGATAATCTAAGAGATCCTATGGAAGCGTGATTTTTCACCCATGTGGAAAGAGAATATCACAGCTATCTGTACTTTGATAGTGGAGTAGCTGGATCCACAATGAAAAATATTGAAGAGAAAGTCCAGTACTGCTGGAAGGTGAGCCAAGGAGGAGTCAATATTATTTTCAACTGCCCAAATAGAAACCTCTTCCATTTCCTTTTGTAAATTTTCCTAACCATGTGGTCAGTTTTTGGGACTGATTGTTCAGGTGAGGTGACCCAGACAGATGAAAAAGTAGATCTGGGTCTAAGCTCAGCACCCAGGGAGGACGAACTACATGGCATTAGAGGAAGGGAAACCACACATGTTGAGGACAATAAAGGACTATGAGGATGACTGTAACCTTCAGCAATGATGCTTTCTGTAAAACACTGGAATCAGAGGCATTGGAGGAAAACCATACCGGAGTCCCAAGGCCCAAGAATCCTTTAAGGCATCCATGGGTGACTCCTCTTCTCAGGAAATTAGAGCAAAGAACTTGCTGCATTTCTTTTTGTGAGAAAAGGCAAACAGAATGCAACAAATTCAGCCCCAATGGCTAAAAATTAATTTAATTACCAATAGACAGAGGGCCCACTCATGAGGGAGTAGGATCAACTTGCTCAAGCTGTCCGCAAGGACATTAGATTTCCCTGGAATGGCTATTAATGTCAAGAATATATCACCCACTGTCACACTCTCATGGTCTCTCAACACAATGGATAAGATCTGGTTTCTCCCAGTTTGTTGATGTACCAACAACTGCCATGTTGTCTGGATAGAAAGCACGGCCGGGAGAGAATTTTCTGAAAAGCTTGCAGTACTAGGAGAATTGTTTTAATCTCCAATACACTAATATATAGACTGACCCCTGTTTGGAACTGTCTTTGCCAGATAATGTCCCCCCCATCACAGTTGGCTTGGAGGGAAGAATGAGTGAATGTCCTTGTACAACATGGGGTGATTCCAGCCACCACTGTATGTGTGCTCAGCAAATGTACATTAGTGACATTTGAAAAGACATAGATTGTTTCCAGCTTAACTGAAGACCCCACATGTACAATCAGGCTAAGGGAAATAATGTGAAAGAGGCTGCCATGGAGCTCAGAAGGCAAATAAATAGTTTTGCTGGTGGCTTCTAGTGGGTTAAAACTTCCTGGGCTTGCTAGTGAAATTATTTAACTCTTGTCTGGGGGAGGTTTGCTATCTGAAGTTTTGTGTGTAGAAGTGTTTCAATAAATTCTAGTGACTGAACTTGTTGTGGGTTGGATTTTGTTAGAGTCACTGTAATCCCCAGGTCTGTACACAGCAAGGAGTCTCTGGCTTGAATGAATAGCTTCCCAGTAAGGGCAGTAATGAGCTAGTCATCCAAATAAGGGAATACCTGGAACACCTGCAGTGGTAGATGAGCTGCCACTACTGAGATCCAGTTGGTAAACACCATGGGAGCTGTGGTGAGACCAAATGGCAGAGCTCTGAATTGGCTCTATCTGAAAGTGAAGATAATTTTTTTTTATGTTTTAGCACTTATCCAGAAGATCTATCACAAACATCCAATCGTTCTTCCTCAGAAGGGGAAGAATGGACTGAACCGTGACCATACAGAATTTCATTTGCTTCACAAACTTGTTCAAGTGACTTAGGTCCAAAATTGGCCTTAGGTCACCATTTTTTTTTTTTTGCACTAAAGAGAACCTTGAGTAAATTCAGAATTCACTCTGGTGGAAGAGACCTCTTGAATGATTCGATTTCTTAAAAGATCCTTATTTCTGAAGCGACTTCTTCCCTTTAAGGGTGGAACGTCAGGAAATCTTTTCAGAGATAGAGGAAAGGTATAGAAGGGAATGAAAAAGCCTCTGGTAATGATCTTATGCACCCGTTTGTCTTGAGTGATAGCTTTTCAGGTTGTTAAGAGTAAGGAGCTGGTTCAGTCTCTCCTAGGAGGACTGACTCGAGGCTTCAGAAAACTGGCTGCCCCAACAGGACAAGCAGAGATGGCTGCACAACCTGGAAAATCCTACTAGGGAGGATTTGATTATATTCAAAGGGGCAGTATTCTCTCTGGGGTGAGAGAGAGAGAGAGAGAGAGCACTCTCTCAAAAGCCTTGAATGTCAAGCTCAACATGGATCTGGGAAGCCTTGCTGTAAGAGCTGAAACTCCTGAAAGTGGTTCCACCCTAGATTATGTTCGGCTGGGATCCAATGCTGATGCTGGAGCTGAACTGTCAAGGACTAAGCCTCCAAGAGGGAGCAGCAGATCCACAAAGACTGAGCCTGATCCTGCCCTGTCTGAGTCAATGCTAACAATTCAGTTTTAAGACTCTAATCCTCAAAGTTTGGAGCAGAAGTCAGAGAACTCATCAGAGTTGAGAATGTAAGGACTCTTGGTTTCAGTGTAGATCTGCCTTGGGTGACAGTCAAATCCAAGGGCTCTGATCAAAGAGATTGGATAAGAGAAGGAGTCACTAAAGAATGAGAGGAAGTAGTTCCTCTGCCTTAAACAGGGGTAGGAGCAAGAAGGATCCCCAGTTGGATCTAGATCTGAAGAAATCTCACCATCATCCTGTCCACCTTAGCTTCAGTGAGGTTCCTGGTAGACTTAGATGATCTTAGAGAAGAGGAGTGTGCCTGGAATAGTAATGTGGTCTGTCCTACAAACCTGCAGATCAAAGCCTTAAAAGAGAAGTAGAATGTATGACAGAATAATGAAAGTCAACCCCAAATGAAATAATACTTATCTTTTAGAAACTAGTCCTATAAAATCTTTCCTGCGCACCAAAGCTCCGTCACTTGCTTATGGTGGCAAAACAGATCTGAAGTTGCTCATTCCATACACAGGGATTATGGGTAAGGGGATGAGCCTCAGTACTGGATCCAAAGCTTAGAAGTGCCTGAAGCAGGATCCAAGGTCAAATCTGAAACCCATATACTGACGAATGGATGGAAAAGACAGCTCAAAGCAATTTCCTTTTAGTATAATTTCTCTTTGCATTATGAACATTAATTAAAAAAGTTATGGACTCACCATAACGTTCCATCTGTGTTGGCCATTTTCATTCTTTCTCAACTCTTGGGTTTGGATCCAATCCTCGGATCCAGCTTGGCCATTTCTAATAGCTCGCGAATCATTGAAAGATCTCGAGCTCCTCCCTTTCCCATAATTCCCATGTCCCTAGCATACCTCAGATCTTGTTTGTTGCCCTTTATATCAGTAGACCATTGTAAAGGAATAAAAAATATTAAAACAACCAGCAAAAAACTGAGACTCAAAGAAAGGAACAAGGTTCCTTCAGAATCTTCAATGCATACAAAAGAATGATTAGGAGGGGATTGGTGGGAAGGTAGTTGAAGAATGAAAATGGCAGCGCAGATGGAAGGTTATTGTTGAACACACAATTTCTTTATCTGATGTTGTCAATGTTCATTCATTCCTCAACTCTTGGGACAGAGTCCCCATCTACCTAAACCCTGGGAGGACTCTAAGAAAGGATATTCCTGAGTACTGTTGAACCAAAAGCCACTCTGCTCCTAGAGACCAGATCTAATTTGTAATGAGCAATAAAAGTATGAAGACTGGCCCAAGTTGTGGCTACACAAACAATATCCAGGGAAGCTCTTGACAAAAATGCTGAAGAATTAGCCATAATTCTTGTGGAATGTGCTCTCGCTTGTTTGGGTAAGGGTATGCCCAATTTATTATAAACAAAGTCAACACAGTCAGCCATTTAAAGTTACTTTAGAGACTGGTTTGCCAAAATTTGAATCCAAAAACAATACAAACGGTTGTTCTGTTTTTCTAAAATATTTAGTTATATACAAGTAAAAATTTAATTTTCTGTGAACTTCCAATAGGTGTAATATATATTCTCCATTATTTGAAAAATTTGAAAAGAAGACTGGTAAGTTGATAGTGTGATTCATATTAGATTCTCACACCACCTTAGGAAGAAAGGAAGGGTCGGTTCTTAAAGACTCTCTGGCTTTATGAAAAATCAAGTAAGGAGGCTTAGAAGATGAGGCCTGCAATTCAGAAACCCTTCTGGCAGCAGTAATTGCTACTAAAATATAGTTTTCCAAAGTTAAATACTTTAGTTCTGTCTTAGCTCTGTCAAAGTGAGAATTGGTTAAAGCCTGCAATACTACATTTAAATCCCAAGGGGAAGAAGTATCTTTAATAGGTCATCTTAGGAGAATTCTTCCTCTTAGAAAGGCTCAACAAAGTTTGGAAGATGCTAGAGATGAATTATCTATTCCAACATGAAAGTTGGAGATGGCAGCTAAGTGCACTTTAATGGTAGAAGGGCTTGCTCCTTCATTAAAGACTGATGCTAGAAATTCCAGAACTTTAGAGACAGGAGCAGAAAATGGATCTAATCAATTCTGTTCAGCCCAAAAAACAAATCTTTTCCATTTACTTTTGTAAAGTTTTCTGGTGGAAGCTTTGTGAGATGATAAAAGAATATGACAGACTGGGGAGGACAGCCTGGGCTGTCTAGCAATCAACAGAAATGGAGAAACCATGTGGTCAATTTTAGGCCAGGAATGTCTGGGTGAATCGAGTCTGTCAGGTGAGAAAGAAGGTCTATAACTGGATCCAGGATCCAAGGGGATGAAGATGATAAGGCCAAAGAAAGGGAAAGCAAATCTGATGAGGCCAATAAGGGGCAATGAGAATTACTGTGCTCAAGCAGGATGCTTTCTGAAGAAATCTGAGATTGAGGATAGGCGTAAAGGAAACTGGCGGGTCACTCCTGAAGTACAGCATCTCTCGGTGACTCCCCTGGTGGGGTGATGAGCAAAAAGAACCTGCTGCACTTGTTGTTGAGTGGCGATGTGAAAGGGTCACAGCATGGTTGACCCCATTGATGGAAAATCCTCTGTACCACCTTCATATTGAGAGATAACTCGGGAGGCATTTGAGTAGACCTGCTTAACTTGTTTGCAATCATGTTGGACTTCCATGGATTATGTATTGCTATCAGAAATAAACTGAATGAGATCGCGCACTGCCACACAATTAGAGTTTCTCGACAAAGTGGGTAAGATTTGGGTCCCCGTTGTTTGTTGATATACCAGACCACTGACATGTTTTCCATCTGAAGCGCAATAGTCCCGGTGGAGTGTGTGTTTTGGAAGGCCTTCAATGCTAGCAGGACAGCTCTCATTTCCAGGACATTGATGCGCATATGTTGGCCTCTTCGGGGGACCATGTGCCTTAGACTGTCCTTCCCAGGAAGTGCCCCTCCACCCGATCTGGGAGGCATCCATGGTCACTATGGCCTTGGGTTGGGGAAGAACAAAGGGACAACCTTCTTGCACTTGACTTGATTCTATCCACCATAGAAGATATTTCTTGCAAGCTTGAGATATCTTTATCTGACTGGACAGAGGGTGGTAAAGAATGGACCACTGAGTAACTAAGGTTCATTGTAGTACTCTCATATGGTACCTTGATAACTGTACTAGGATTACTGCCACTGGCATGGACCCTAAAGCTTGAAAGATTGAGCTGAGAAAGAGAGAGGAGTTTTGGATGACTTTCCTGACTAGGAAATGAATATTCTGAACTTTTGCCTAAGGAAGAGAAGCTGTTTGTGTGATTGTCTAGAAAGAAGCACCTATGAATTCTAATGTCTGAGTTGGTTCCATATGAAATTTGCTGTAATTGATTGAAATACCCAGATGGGAGCAAATTTGGAGTACATAATCTCAGGCCTGTATCATCTTATGTCTGGTCAGCGAGGTGATGAGACAGCTGTCTAAATATGGAAACACTTGGAATTTTTGCAGCCTTAAGTGAGCTGTCACTACTACCATACACTTGCTGAACACTCTGAGAGCTGTGGTGTGATCAAAGGGCAGAGTTCTGAACCGATAATGACTGGCTCCCAGGTGGAACTGCAGATATTCCCTGGAGGGTCTGCTCATTTTGCACATCCAATCATTCTTGTACATAAAAGGCAGAATGGACTGAACCATGACCATCTGGAACTTTGCTTACTGACTCAACTGATTCAGATTGCTGAGATCCAAAACTGGTCTTCAGTCCCCTGTTTTCTTTGTTACTAAACAGAATCTTGAGTAAGTTCTGGACTCTCTCTGGTCTGGCAGAATTCTTGGCTGACACTTTTTTTCTAGCAGCTTGTTTACTTCTAGTGCCACTGCCTCCCACTGACTGGGTGGCACATCAGGGATTTTCTTTGAAACCAGAGGAAGTGAATGGGAAAACGGTAGGATAGAATCTCTGGATATTATCCTCTGTACCCATGAATTTTTTGTAATTTTTAACCTGGCTCCCTGGTGCAGGGATAAATGACCCCCAAACCAGGGGCGGCTCGTGGCATAGGGCTGCCGGACTGCAGCCCCCTCAAAAATAAAAAAAGAAAGAAAATAAAATGAAAAATAAAAAAAATTATTTTTTTAAAATTCGCGCATGCGCATAGACCGAGTCCCGACTTGTCGGTCTATGCGCATGCTCAAGGCAGTCCGGCCGTCCCCATAGGGGGGACACAAGGAGACGTCTGTGCACTTTACAGTGCACAGACCCGCCAGGATTATGGGTCGCGTCCGGACTGCAAGAGGAGCAGCAGGGACTCGGGACAGAGCCTTAGGGATCTCGTCGGGAAGGAGCATTGGGATCCTGCGGGTCTTCAGTATTGCACGGGAAGGATGCATGTACATTAGCTGGATGTATTCAGGTAAGGTGCCTTTTAATTTACAATGTTTATTTGTGTGTGTATGGTGCTTGTGCTGTACTTTGTGTGTGTGTGTGTGTGTGTGTGTGAAAATGCCCCAGGTGCTTATGGTGGTGTGGTAGGGAATGCCTCAGGCTTGAACCCTGTACCCTGTATGCAGGTGTTAAAGACTTGAGTTCCCTACCCACCACCATTTGTAAAAAAAATTTCAGATTTTTGCCTGATATTCGATCTGATCTGTTCCTCATAATATCTGTGGTTTGTAAATGTTGCAATGCTTGATATTTGATGGTGTAGTAGTAGCATTGTTGCCTCACAGCTGCAGGTTCTTGGGTTTGATTCTTGGCTGGGGTTCCTTCTTTGTGGGGTCTGTATCTTCTCCCTGTGTTTGTGTGGGTTTGCTTTTGTGTCCTCCCATGTTACAAAGACATGTCTGCATTATTTCTTCCTGGGCCTCTGCTGAAAATTGTTTATTTGTTCCAAGTCAGACTGTCCTGATTAAAAATGTTAAATAAAATTGACAGGCATTTGAATTTCAGACTTAAGGGTTTCTGAATGTTTAATTCCTTGCGTATTTGATGGTGCAGTGGTAGTATTGTTGCCTCACAGCTATAGGTTTTCTGGTTTGATTCTTGGTTGGGGTGGCTTCTGTGTGGAGTCTGCATCTCCTCCATGTGTTTGTGTGGATTTGCTCTGGTGCCCTGCCATTTTACAAAGACGTGTCTGCAGTTTTAATCCCTGCTGAAAATTGGTTTTGTTCTGTCCGCAGTAAAATTGACAGGCATTTGAATTTCAGACTTCAGGTTTCTGAATGTTTAATTCCTTGCATAATCGATGGTGCGGTGGTAGTATTGTTGCCTCACAGCTATAGGTTTTCTGGTTTGATTCTTGGTTGGGGTGGCTTCTGTCTGCATCTCCTCCCTGTATTTGTGTGGATTTGCTCTGGTGCCCTGCCATTTTACAAAGACGTGTCTGCAGTATTAATCCCTGCGTCTCTGCTGAAAATTGTTTTTGTTCTGTCCGCAGTCAAATTGACAGGCATTTGAATTTCAGACTTCAGGTTTCTGAATGTTTAATTCCTTGCATAATTGATGGTGTGGTGGTAGTATTGTTGCCTCACAGCTATAGGTTTTCTGGTTTGATTCTTGGTTGGGGTGGCTTCTGTGTGGAGTGTGCATCTCCTGCCTGTGTTTGTGTGGATTTGCTCTGGTGCCCTGCCATTTTACAAAGATGTGTCTGCAGTTTTAATCCCTGCGTCTCTGCTGAAAATTGTTTTGTTCTGTCCGCAGTAAAATTGACCGGCATTTGAATTTCCAACTTCATGTTCTTCAGAATACATAGTAGCACAACCTTTTTTTTTTTTTTTAGCAATTTTCGAAGTTTATAAGATGAATATTTTAAATTTGTCCCTATTTTTGGGACTGTATTCCCCCATTATTGGCTTCGTCCAGGTTTTGTGCTAAGGTTGACAGCTATGGCAAGAACTGAATTCACTGAATACGTTTGAGGGCTGTATTCCCTCATTACTGGGTTTGTCCAGGTGTTTTGTACTAAGAGGTTGACAGCTATGGTGAGAACTGAATTCACTAAATGATAGCCATTTAAGTTTCAGTCTTCCTCTTTTTTACAAAGCAGCTGATGTGGCGTAGTGGTATGTTACTCTGACTGTTTTTTGCTCAGGGACCTTGGCAGTAAAATATATGGTGGCAACACAACATTTTATTCTAGCAACTTTCCAAGATTATACAAGCAATGTTTAATGTGTCCCTGTTTTTGGGCTTTTGACCCCCCCCCCCCAATACATTTTGGCTTTTCCAGTTTTCTTGAGCTGCAGTTGAGATGCAGTTGAGTATTGAGTAGATTTTACAAGGAACTGAGAGCTGCAGGGGAATAGAAGTTTAGTGCTTTGCCAAGTTAATACTATAGCACAACAGGCTGTGTACTTGCTTTTGATGCAGAAGGTTGTGGGTTCTACTCCCACAAGGGGTAGATGCTGCCGTACTGAGAATGTTCTCCTTGGTGAAGATACTAACTATGAGTTCGTTATCAGTTTGCCATCCATTTCCTTTTGCAATATTATTACTAGCTTATCATTTTTTTAATGTAATATAGACAATTTATTCCTGCGGGGCAACAGACACTTTATTTTTCGATGAAACCATGAAATATAAAGGTGATTGCTAGCAGCAACCACTTCATTAGTTACAGATTTCTTTAATGTGGAATTATTTAGATGACTGACTTCAGAGATTGTGCATATTTACTGATAATGGACTGCAGAATTGTGCATATTTACTGATAAAGGTGGACTGTAGAATTGTGCATATTTACTGATAATGGTGGACTGTGGAATTGTGCATATTTGCTGATAATGGTGGACTGTGGAATTGTGCATATTTACTAATAATGGTGGACTGTGGAATTGTGTATATTTACTAATAATGGTGGACTGTGGAAGTCTGAGTAGACTTTTATATGATAAATGTTCTCAACTGGGCAGTTTTGCCATTATGGGTGCATATGGTTTGTTTCATTGCTTACTGGAAAAATGTTCAAAACAAATTTAAAACATCCTGTAACAAGTGTACTGTATTGTACAAGGAATATAATTTTAGTACAATGAGGAAGGTGTATCAAAGAGCACATGTATGTTTCATATGCAAGGAGCCTATGATTCGAAAACAGCCCAAAATTAATCTTTATCTGCCACTGGCAAAATGTATTTTCTTTGAATGTGGGTTTCAATGCTGTTTCAATGAATGTGAGTTTCAAGGGCAGAGAAGTTTTAATGCTAAGTTTTCATTGTGAGACTGCATTGCTTTGTTAAACAGATGACTTAGTGTTTGTGCTGTAAAATACAAAATAAAACTTTCAAATGAAGTCCAACTCATCATAGAAGTAAAGCAGTATGCACATTAGTGTTTATGGTAAATGGAGTGAAATAGCCAAGTATAATGGTTCATTGGAATGGCTGCAGAGGCTCCATTCAACCATTGTTTTGTCAGGGGGGGAAGGGCAGCAAACTCAGACAGGCCCAGCTGAACTATACCTACCAACTGTTCAGATTTTCAAAGAATGAATAGATTTTTGCTTCTTATTTTTGGTTTGTTCATAAAATTTGTAGTTTTAATTCCTAAATGATTTGCCAGAAGTCACTCTAAGTTTCAGACTTCATAACCTTCAGAAAAATGCATGTTAAAGTAAGAGCTGTTGTATCAACTGTCTCAATTTATACAAGAGCAATTTTAGTACTGTTTATATGTGCCCCAATATATTTGGCCTTGTTCTGATTTACTGCATTAACAGGTTGAGAGGTACATGCAAATAAATTGCTTTATAGAATTAGGCATAGCCAACCTCTCAACTGTCCCCAATTTTTGGCTCAAAATGTTGCTCTTCCCCTTATAATCCCTCCATAAAATAGCAATTTTGGAAGAAAACATGGAGGGTTTACAATTAAGAAATAACTGTAATAATCAAAGTTATAGATTACTTGAAATGCATGTAGATTCTTTTATATTTTGTCAGCTGCTCAAGGTAGCAGTACTAATATTAAAGTGTCCCTTCTTTGACAGGTAGCAGCTGTATTGTGTGTCTATTTTATATTTTTGCATCACGTTTTGTCCATTTTCATAAAATTGTGTTTTTTGGCAAATTAGTGACATCACTAAAGACTGAAGTTAGAAAATGACAGACATTTGAGTTTCAGATTTTATACCCTTCAGAAAATTCATACTAATGCAAGACCTATTCTATTATCTTTCTAAGTTTATTAGAGCAATATTTAAAAATTGTCCTTATTGTTGGGCCTTTGTCCCACTTCTGTGTATGGCTTTGTCCAGATTTCTTGCTCTTGAGGTTGAGAGGTATGACAAATGTGTCAGGGCCATCACAGTCAGCCAGTGAGATTTCCAATTGTGACATGCTTGTTGCACCCCACTCCCCCATGTAGTGACTCTGGATGTGTCCAAGCAAGGCAAGGAGTAGTTGTATCTACCTTGGATGGGGAGGACACACTGCATAAGTACTACAGTGGCTTTTCATCTGTCCTTGATTTTGCAGAATGGTCTGGTTTCTGTCATTTTTGTACTGTTGATTTATGCTTATTACTCAAAGTGCCTGTTGCTCTGTGTTTTTAAGTAGCAATGCTTTAATGACCATAAGGTAAGCTTGTCTGAGATCGTAAGATGCAAGTAAGCTTTAATAAGCATACTGTTAAAGAATTGCCAACATTGAAAGCCTTTCTGTTGTTGCCATGCAGAGAATACTTGACTAGATAATGTATAAGCCTTGGGTATTAAAGGACAGGATTCCATTATTTTAAAAAGCTCATTACACTTGTTGGAGACTTCCAGTCATCTCTACAGACTTTACCCGTAAACTAAACAGAATGCCAATCATGTGTGGTCCATAACCTGTACAGTAATCCTTTAAGCAATGTATCTTGAGCTTGTTTCTTGTTTGCTTTTCATTTTTACTTTTATCATGTTTTCCCCATGAAACAAGTTGTCAGGCAGCAGGTCTTTTTGGTATAAGAAACATTTTTACAAGTGGGGGCATCACATAGATTTCTACTTTCAGCATGTTACTTGGTACTTTAATAAAGCTGAATATATTATAATTAGGACTGCAGTGCAAGGAGAAGTGGTTTGAGTTGAGTGCTTCTGGTTTTCTTATACTTGATTTTGACTGGCATTCCAGTAATGTATTTAAAAGTAATTTATTTTTTCATGCCTCACAACCTTTTGTTTCCATCTAGATATTAAGTAAGCTGTCATGCAGCCAATGCATTGAAATATTTTTATTCTTCTACACTTATTTTTGTCTTGATTGGACTTTCATAATGATGGTTTGCCACCCAGGGCAGCGTATTTAATTAAAGTTAGTTTTTTGTGGTTTTGTGCATAGCTCCTCCCCTTTCTGGTTGACCACACCCCCCTTGACCCCACCCATTCAGCTGTCTCCTGCAGCCCCCCTGTGATTTGAAGTCACCAGCCGCCACTGCCCCAAACACCTCCCGAGAAGGACAGCCAGGTCTCATTTCAGGAGTGCTGGTAGAGTCTATCAAAGAATCAATCTCTTGCTCGTTGGTTTTGCAGCCCCCCCTCTGCCATGAGGGTGGCATATGCCATTAGAGTTCCTCCCTCTGCCTCTGGGAAACTATCTCCATGTGGATCTTGGAAGTAACTCTATTTCCTGAACCACATCATGCAACCTCCTCAATGATTCTTAGAAAAGGTTCATTGAGGGGTCAAAAAATGCACGCTCACAGTAGACAGGGTTTTTCCTTCCTGCCCACTCCTGGAGAGTGTGTCTTTCAATTTAGGGACAAACAGGGAACGTCTGTCAAAGGCAGCATTGACAAAGGAAGCTCTGAAGGGTTCTGCAAAGTCACACAAGGGCATCCAGGCATGCCTCCTGATGGAAATACCTGAACTCACCACCCATGAGGTACCGTCTGCTGCAAGAGAGATAAGCCTCATGTAAGAACTGGAAATGGACTGAAGGGTAGCCAAGTGCAAGCAATAGTGCTCTCAGCCTTGGAGGGTATGGTCTCAGAACGGGATTTGGTAAGTTCTTTAATCAGCTTCCTCTGGAGTCTTGTGAAATGTGCCAAGTAGTTCAGAGATCAAAGGGCAAAGGTCTCTGAAGCATAAAAATGCTTCCCAAATATTTCCACCACCCTAGACTCCCTGTTAGAGGGCTGGACAGAGGAACTCTGTTCTGCAAGTTCCTTCGTGGTGGCTGCCACTACGACCATGGCATCAACTGGTACACCATTACTCCAATGGATTCTGTCCTTAGGTATACCAGGATCTTGTCTGGTCCCTTGGGTATTGGTTCAACCATATTGGGCTCCTTCCATGCCCACTGAGATCCCAAATCAATAAGCTTATCAGCGAGTGGAGTCACCTAGGAGGTAGATGGAGCAGCACCAAAAGTCTCCAGGAATACTGACTCCTATTGGGAAGGGTTGACAGGGGAGCAACCATCCCTTTAGGAGTTCCAGAATGTCTCCAAATGAGATGTTGTCAGGTGATCTTGGGGACCCTTCACCTTCATCACAGTCAGTATCATCAGGGACTGACTCTTCAGGTGAGTCTAAGTACCTCCTTTTGCACTTTCTCTTCCTGGGAACTTCTTAAGTGAAATGTTCCTGAGAAGTGTCGGAAGAAATCAGTATACCCTGACAGGTATCCTCACGGCTAACTTGGGCTAGCTGTCCCTGTAGTAGGGATGAACAAGGGATAAGTGAGGTTCAAGATGCAGAGATGAATGGGCTAGGGTGGTTGGAGCTGAAGAAGGTGGAGAAGGTTGAGCTCTAGGCATAGAGAAAGCTCTCTCCACTACCTCAAATGCTGAATGCCTTAGAGAGAAGGAAATGTACGGCTCTGAAAGAACATGCCCAAAGGCAGAGCACTCAAAGAGGGAGATGGAGTCCAGTTGTCTAATGCCGAGGCTCTGAGAGGAACAGAATGCTCCGAAAACTTTGGAGCCAACTCCAACACCTGAGATCTACCACCGATCCTACAGCTCTGAAAGCCATCAGAGCCATTCCACTCAGAGACGCCACTGGAGTAAAAGATACCTGTATTCTTCAGATCCAAAGTGAATTACTCTGAAACTTTCAGATCTGACAACACCAAAACCATAGATCGGATTAGAGAAAGAGGTAGCGGGGGGAGGTTGTGCTTACTAAGGTCTCAGACTAAATGGTGTCAGAGAAGGGGGAATCTCCATTTGTATCTACATTGAGAGGAACTTCCTCATCATGCTGTCCACATTGGTTTCAGTCAAACTGTTTGAAGAAAGAATCAAAGATGCTGTGGATGAGGGCCTTGAATGCTGGTGTCTCGTACAATGCTCCAAGAAGGAAGATGGCAGCCTAGAGGTGATCGGGTCTGAATCCAAGAGCGGAGACCAGATCCAAGGTGACTTTTCTTTTTGAATCTTCGGATCCGAAGATTTAGTCATCTTTGTTGGAGGTTCTAAACTCACAGCTGATGAGGTAGAAGGCTCAGGAGAATGTTTTCTGGAATCTCTCTTTTTCCGACTTATTAGGAGGGTGAAACCCAGAAGATGCTGGTGAATCAGGAGATTTACAGGGCAGCAAGCACCCAAGTAATAATTTGTTTTTATGGTCTATGATGGCCCTAGTGTTAAAACCATTACAAATGTCACAGTTCACATTTAAATGTGTCAGGGCTAAACAATATATGCATTCTGAATGAGCATCTGAGGAATTTTGTGGCCACAGACTGTACATTTTTTGAAACCTGATGGTTTCTCTGACATTACGAAAAGAAACTACACTAGAAGCAAGCCAAATACCAAGAAGAGAAAAAGATTAAAAAAAATCTTCATCTTTATCCTTAAGTTATTAATTAAAGGTAATAAAAGTATACCAACAATGGTAAAAAGTTAGAAGTACTCAACGATACCAAAAAAAACTACCAGCAATAGAAGTACACAAATACTTGAAAGAGAAAAAGGGAGGAAAAGCTATTAGAAACAGTACAATATAAGAAGAAAAATTATAAGATATCAAATATAAAATATTATAAGTTGTTAACTCTAAGAAACCCAAAATATTAAAGTACTCAAGAGCTACAACAGCGACCACGTCTGAACTCCACGGCGACAAAAAAGATCTGAGGTATGTTAGGGACTACAGCATTATGGGAAAGGGAGGAGCTCAAGAGCTTTCAGTGATCTACAAGCTAGTAGAAGCAGTTGAGTTGCATCTAAGGTTCGGATCCAAACCCAAGAGTTGAGAAACGAATGAAAAGTGACGATGTCAGATCTTCTTTTTCTTCCCAGTTATTTGTTGTGAATTTTTTCCTTTTGACTTTTGTCTACATGCTGTGAATCCTCAGCTTGATGAATACTTGTATCCTGAATTTCAAAGCTGTCAACAGTTGTATTACATTTAGAAGGAAATGAGTGATCTTTACTAACAGTGTACATTTCATTTACTAAATGCACTCTATTTCCACTTTGCCTAATATTATTTCATCAGTCCAGTCATTAATATATGTAACAAGAGTTGTCCAAGTTGTGCCAACTGCAGAAGTACAATCATCATCAGTAAGATTATATTTACTGCTAATAATAGTAAGTCATCCAACTTTTGAAATGAAGAACACAGGTTTCCATACATTATCAGATCTTACCTTTCTATATACATAGCATTTAGTAGACTGTGCAAGATACTTGTGCTTTTGCAAATCATTAACGGCATTCCCACTTAAGACAAAAGCATAGCTAGTTCAACCAGCTCCCTGGGTCTGTACTATGAACTGAGCACCTTAAGTGAAGAGCACAAAAAAAGCACTTAATTGTAATAAGCCTATATGTGTAAGTGATTAGCTTATTACCCTAGCTCTTCCATTCATCAACCAGGTGGCCAAGCTGCATGATGCACAGCCCTTCCTCCCTCCCCAGTTATTCAGGTCCTGTTTCTGTGCCCTGCTCCAACTTTTCTTTTACATATTTTATTAAAAAAAAAATAAGAATTTTTTTCTTTTTAAACTGTAGCAAACAGTTGCTACAGTTTATAACCTGCCTGCACAGAGTGCTAGAGGTCTCATGTTTTAGTAAAAAAAAAATATTTTTCTTTTTAAACTGTAGCAAATTGCTTGCTAAAAATGTAGCAAACAGCTGCTACAGTTTATATCCTGCCTGCAAGGAGTGTTGCAGTGCTCATATTTTAGTAAAACAATTAATTCTAGTTGCAACAGTTTAGACCACACACAGAGTCCTACAGCCCTCAGCTTTGACATCAAATGCAATAAAATCCAGTACTGCATTACTAATCAATCAGGACTGGCTGATCACTCCCCCAACACTCTGTGCCCGGGAGCAGTTGCCCTTCTTGACCTACCCTAGCTACACAATTGATTTAAGAAATCCATTTTCATCTTCAACTGATTAAAAACTTTTTAAAAGAAAAGAATAATCAAAATCAGTTACTTCAGAATTAAAAAAATTCAAACAGTAATTTAAGTCAAACTGTATGAGAAAGTCACACACAATAATCAACTAATTATTAAATTAAGTACAATGGGAAATAATTCATAAAATTGTCACTCTGACCTACCATACCAGTTGTGCTAGTCACATAAAATGCTGGATTGAACTTTACATTGCATGCGAACATGCACATTAGCTTCTGATTACTATCCCTTTCAGTTGCACCTCACTATTAACTGTAACAATCACAGATAAAAAATAAAATATAAATCAAAATAAATCTTTTACCAAGCAGTTGCACAATAAATGGCAACCCATCACTGGATTGTTTCAGGTAAGCTCTGGATTGCCCTGTCAACATTTTGTATGAATTTATAGCTGTCTACACCCTTTTTGGTAGCTAAAGTTTGTCTGACTTCAGTCTATCCTTTTCTAATAACAAACAATATATAAGAAAAATGGAAAACAATAAACCATACTAAGTACGTGAATATAGAAAAAATGGCTTAAATGACTAAAAACTTGGAACACTAAAACTTTATTTTGTCATCCAGTCAGCGCTTTCATCTCACACCGAGACTTCTTCAGACTGAACGAAGCATGAATTCACAGCACTTTTATACATCAAAGTAATATAACTGATTAACTGAATAATTAATGCTTTATTTTCTTTCTTCTTAAAAATACTTTAAAATTCTCCTTATCATTTAGTCCTGGAGGGCTGAATGCATCCAACCTGATTTGCCAGACATACTCCCTCCAGTCCAATTCTTCTTCACCATTAAATATACTATCATAATTAACAATCTGATCTAAAACAACTACTTTAAAATTGTTACAATTAATATTATTAAAGTGCTTACTAAGGATTTTTATCATTTTTTGTTTGCATTGCATATATATGCAATGCAAACAAAATTTTTAGATGTAGTGATATATAAAGAAGCGGGGAAATTAAGCACTATGATTTATAAAAAATTAGTTACAAAATGCTTACTTGGACTTCACTACTATGCATCCCAGGAAGACAATCTAATATTATAAGAGGTAAACTTGATAGAATCAGTACGTAGATTTCATTTATGAAAGAAATGTGTTATGTAGCAAGTTGTTCAAAAGAGGGTATCCTAAGGAAATTGAAAAAGAATTCAAGGAAAGTATTACAAGGGGAGACAAAGGAAATGTGAAAATATAAATCTAGAGAAAATAATATACAATTTAACAGTGCTATGCAAGTTACTAGTAGTGTGGATGGGAAAGCTATAAAAAATATTCTATTAGAAAACCAGAAAGTATTGACTAGTTTTTCCAAAGTGAAAGAAAGAGACAAGCCGTTTTTTGCTAATAAAAAAGGAAAAAGCTTTAAAAATGTTTTCAAGCTAAATTAAGTCTCCCTAAGACAAATTCTGACAGAATAAGAATGTTTTGGTGTTATGATTGCAACTTTTGTTCCTATATATATATATATATATATATATATATATATATATATATATATATATATATATATATATATATATATGGGTCTACTTTCATAGACCGAACGTACGACTCACCGACACACATTTTCCCCACCCCAATCAACCGACAACACACCACACCGACACCACAACATACCGAACACCAAAACACCGACACAAAAAATGCCAAATACACATTGCACACAACAACATATCCACTAACCTTAACCTAAACCCTAACCCTAACGTCCGACACTACCGCACACTTACCCAACCCGCACCCTAACCCTAACTCACTTAACACACCCCTACAGCTCAACACCGTCACTATCGCACACTCACCCTACCTGCACCCTAACCCTAACTCACTTAACAAACCCCTAAACCCCAACACCGTCACTATCGCACACTCACCACACCTGCACCCTAACCCTAACTCACTTAACACACCCGAAAACATGCAGCCCATCACTATCGCACACTCACTCCACCCGCATTCAAACCCTAACACACTTAACACTACACTACACACCTCTACGTCACTTCCACACACTTACCTCACCGGAACCCTCAGTCCGACACCACCGCGCACTAACATTTCCCACACACTATCCTCAAATCCCTCAGTATCGTACACTTACCTGTCCGCTCCCCAATACTACTTCTTTCACTTTCGCACACTTACCGTATCGCCCGTTGTCGGTCTCTCATCCGTCGGGATATCGCGTTTTCGGTAACCTACCTGTTCGGTCGCTCCGTCTCGGTCTTCCGGGTGTCGGTAAAGTGGCGCTTCGGTCTATGAAAGTAGACCCATATATATATATATATATATATATATATATATATATATTTATATACACAGGAATTATTGAAATTAAAGTTAAGAAATTAAAGTTAATAAATTTACTATTAAGTTACAAGGAAGGTATTCTTGAAAATCTACATATGCTGTATATTTAATTATATGTGTTTCGTGTAATGCCTTCCATATAGGAAGAACGACCAGGGAGCTTCACTGGAGAATGTTGTTGTTGTGTCTTTCGGCTTATCCCGGTTAGGGGTCGCTACAGCGGAACTCTGGTCCGCTAATGTTTGGTAGTGGATTTTTACGTGCCGAATTACCAGCCCTGACGCACAACCTTCAGTGAAGGCACGCCCACTCACGTATGCCTCCACACAGAAGACGCTCTAGCTGAGAATCGAACGGGACAACGTCTTGCTGTGAGGCGACAATGCTACCTTCAAAGGAGAATATGAGTATTTATATGCAATACAAACAAAAAATGCTCTTAATAAGCACTTTAATAATAGTAATTGTAAAGCTGATTTTAAAGTACAAACCAAACCTCACACCACAAGTTTCAGGCCAGATGAATTCACTCAGTTTAGTACACAGACTGATTTATTAAAATAAAAAAAAAACTTCTGCAGTAAAAGTTAACAGCAAAACTTCAAAGTCTTATACCATTAAGAGCAAGTAACACTTCTCTGGCTCCTCGACTTTCAGAAAAGCCTCTTCAGAGTACATCTTTCTGCTGGTAAGCATACACTTAAATACATGCATTTAATCAATTAAATAATCATCCAATTAAGAATTCACTAAAAAAGCCAACTAAAAAGTTAACTTTTAATATTTTTTTTAACCTTCTTACATTAAATACTTCCAACAGAATTCCCTATTCAAACCTCTTGGAAACATGGCATCATATTTTAAAATAAATATTGCTTCCTTCCTTCTTAAATGTTCCTTAATTTTTTAATCAGTACTAAATTTAGTATGTTCTTGTTCCAAAACAGTTGCCTGTAACCCCTGTGGGTCTCCATTATGGTGTTCCTTAAAGTGCATAGCTACAGAACTCTGAAATCTTTGCTTCTTGATGTCCCTTATGTGCTCTTTTAATCTTGCAGCAAAACGTCTCTTGCTCTTTCCAATATAAAATAATTCACAAGGACATTTTAAACTATATATAATCTTTTCACTATTACAAGTGAAGCTGCCTCTTTTATCAATATTTTTTCTGTTAATACTTTCAAAACTATCAACTATGTGTTTGCATACTGTGGAATTGTCACCTGGAAAAGTTCCATATCTCACTATATTATTTGCTATATTGTTTGGTCTCTCAAATTTTCCATGTACTAACATGTCCTTAAGACTCTGGCCTCTTTTATAGGAAAAATAAAGATTAACATTTTTTAGGCAGGATTTTTTTCTTTCTGTATATAGGACCAGTAATACCAAACTATTTTCTCTAAAATGTTAGAAAAATTAGTATACTTAGACACAAAATATAACTCATTTTCTTTTTCTGCATTATTATGTTCTGGGCTTTATTCACTTTTTTGTTCATTACTTTATTACACCCCAACCATACTTTCTCCGGCTCATAGCCCCTTTCTATAAACATGTTAGCTGTATTTTTAACTTCCTTCTCAGACTCCTTCCTCTCACTGCACAAACGTTTAACCCTGACCATTTCCCCATAAGGAATGGAAGAAATTGTGTGTGTGTGTGTGTGTGGGGGGGGGGGGTGACAACTAGTTCCATGCAACATAAAACTTGGTTGTCCCATTTTTATAAATATTTTAGTTTTAAGTTTACCATCTTCTTGCCCTTCTATTGTAATATCCAGATAATTTACTGCCATTCCTTTTTGTAACCCATCAAATTTGATCTCAAACCTGTTCACTTGCAGTTCTTGAACCAACTTTTCCACCTCTCCATAGCCCCCCTTGCAAACAAAAATCAAATCAATGTATCTGTAAAAATGAAAAACATGTTTTCTAAAAATGTCATTACCTGTCCAGTCACCTACAAGCAGTTAAATGGCAAAATTCCTTCTCTCCCTTTCTGCCATCTCAGACAGGGTTCAATTCTTGGTCCCCTCCTTTTCAACCTCTTCAACAATGACCCACACACTTCCAGCAACCTCTCCTCTATCATACAGTATGCAGATGATTCAACTCTGATTTCCATTTCTGACTATCAATAACCTTCCAAATATCACCCAATCTTCATTTCTCTCTATTGAGAAGTGGCTCTCCAATAATCAACTTATCCTGAACCCTTCTAAAACTAAGCTCTTACTATTCCTACCTAAAATTCTAGCCCACCACAAATCCACCTTTCTCATATCCTCTCTAAATGGCACAATCATAACACCAGACTTACACACTAAACTCCTAGGTGTCATCATAGACGACCAGCTCAAACTAGACCTCCACATACTTCATTCTATAAAGAAAACACACCAAAAACTGGGCATGCTATACAGAAACAGCAAATTCCTGACCCCCAACTCAAAACTACTGCTAGCCCAATCCTATCTCCTCCCACCCCCCTCTATGGCTCCCCTCTATTTTCCAATCTACAAAATAACCTGCTGGCAAAACCAGACCAAACCTATAACAAAATTGCAAGATTTGTCACCAGCAGCCCCTATAAATCTCATCACTGCTCCGCTCTCATAAAATTACATTGGCTTGAATTCCCACACCTTCTGACCAAATGTCAGCTGATCCAAGCTTTCAGAATTCTTAATTCAAACTCCTGTTCATCTCTGTCGAACCTGATCTCCTGGTGCACCCCTCCCCGATCCCTGCGCAGCTCTGATAAACTCTTACTACAAGTCTATAAACCCAACAAGAACAAAGGTAAAATACTCTATAAACACTCCATCTCCCTTACCTGGAACAATCTTCCACTCCATATTAGAAGTCATACATCCCTTCCTAACTTCAAACATGACCTGATAGTGTACCTCCATAACAACCCTTTATGTACATGTTATCATCCTACTTAACCCCTCCCTCTCCACAGACCCACTTCACCACTAAGTCTGATCTATAAAACCTTTTTCCTCTTTTTATAAATTACTTTATCCAACTGTTCTTTCTGTACCCTCCCTCGAGTTCACTACATCCCTCCTCTACTACTATCTTCTTTTGCACCGTTCCCTCTTCTGAACTACGGTCTCTTGTGGAGTCACCCCTCTCTACTTTTTACTCTCACTCTATTTTCCCTCAATTCTGAAGCCCCTGCACTTGCACATTTCTTCTTCTAGCCACTAATCTAATTATATCTTGTTTCTTTTCATTATATTACCTACTTCCTTCCTGCTTACCTGCTGGATTTATTATTGTTGTTTCTCCTGTTACAACCTATTACTACACTTTTTGTATATATAGCTATGTACTATTCCATTGAATACATTATGTTCTTCTTATCCACTGTATCCATAAGATTGTTTTGCTCTTTAATATTCTTAATTTGTCTCTATTTGTATGTATTTGTATGTTTGCTTGGGGCTTTTCCCCTCGGGTCTCCACTGAAAAAGGGTAAATTCTTACCCAGCTGGACCAACCCGGTTAACAAATGTGAAATAAATAAATAAATATAGATTTTCAGAGACCCATAAATAAATTAGCATATGTGGTGGCAAAAGCTGCCCCCATAGCTGTCCCTCACTTCTGATGATACAGAGAGCCATCAAATTCAAATATATTATTTTCCAAACAGAACAATGTCAGTTCTATAAAATACTGTGCACTGGGGCTTTTCCCCAGAAAAAATTCTATAGCTTCTATGCCATCACTATGTTTTTATACTAGTGTATAAGCTGACTACATCTATCACTATAAAAAACATGTTCGTTTGCCATACTATTTTCTTTACTTTATCCAGAAAATCAAAACTGTCTTTGATATATGAAGGTAATTGTATCACCTTTTTTAACAAAAATTGATGCAAAAAAAACCATCCCAAATTATGGGGTACATAATTGCAAGCAGATACAATGGGATGACTTGGAGGATTAACCTTGCTTCTATGTATTTTAGGCACACGCAAAAAACTTTGCCAACTCAATGCTTTTATTTAAAAACGTATTTTAGCATCTTCATGACTAAAATAATTTCATAGTTCTTAACCATCTTTTGATAAGTTAAGAAACCTACTTTATCATAGAGTTTGTCATTTTCTAGATGCTGTAAACACATATTTGCATAATGTGTGTAATGCATTATTACTAGTTGTCCCCCCTTTATCTGCAGGCTTAAATATGAGTTCCTTTCTTTCCCTTAAATTCTTTAAAGTGACCCATTCTTTTTGTGTCATATTATATTGACTTTCACTTTCACTTCTAAAAAACTTATTGCACTCTTACTCTATCATATAATTTAACATAAGATGAAGCATTTCAATTTTATCACACTTGAAAGGAGGCATAAATTTGCTTTTATAAGAAACACCACTTGTATCAAATTTACTTACTATAAGCATTGTATTCTAAGTCAAAATTACAAGAAAAAAAACCTCTCCATTACTTGCAGCATCTACAAAACTTGCATTGTTCACATCTGCTTCTAAACGTTTTGTTTGATTTCCATAGAAATCTACTAAATGTAACTTGCGTACACAATTGAATACTTCCCCCTTTAACTCACACATTCTGGGAAGAGACATTGGGATAAATTTCAAACCCCTATGTAAGACATTTTTTTCTTCATTACTAATAATGCATTCAGACAAATTTACAATGTATTCAAAACCACTCACACTTGTATTATTAAAAAGTCCCATTTTATTATGTCCATTTTCCCCGTTTGATGGTTCGGGAATTATATCTGGCACCACGCTGTTGACCCTGCCAACTTCTCTTCTTATTCCCTTGTTGTAGCCCAGATTGGTCACAAAGATTTCTGTTTAGATACCCTGGATTCTGTCCCTTTGGGAGCCGTGGGTAGTCTTCCTATTCTTCCCTTTCACCTTCCGCTGATGAGGCTCCACTTTCAGCCGATGTATAATAATCCACAGATTGTTCAATTACCTCCTTCCCTTCCTGGAACCTAACATGCTGCTTTTTGTTCGTTTTGGAAGAAGAAATGAACGCTTGTTTCCGTTCGTAATTTCGAATGTCTCTCAACAGTTTTTTTTTTTCTTTTTACGATCAATGAGCTCTTTTTCATAGGTCAACAATTTATCGTTGACACTCTGCAAACAGCCTTCAAAGGCTTCCTGACTGATCCTACTTGCAATATTTGAACATGCTCGTTTAATTTCAGATTTCAGCTTAAACCTTTTCAGCATATCTCTCTCCACCAAAATGTTGACCCACTCAGCACTACATCTGTGTGCTGCTGCCACCCAGCATTCATGAAATGCTATATCAGCTTCACTGGTCAAATCAAATGGTGTAGAGGGATTATGAAAGGCTCTTAAGCCCTTGGTGTTGTATCTAGTTCTTGATATCTGTTGAGACTCTAAGTTAAAAAAAAAGAAGTTATGTACTCACCATAACGTTGAATGTTTGTTGTCCATCTCACCATTCATTCTTACTTGGATGGGTTCGCAGCCGATCTGCGGCTCCAACTCAGCTGAATACACCAGCTGGAAGTCTCAAACATGACTCATGGCAAGGTAGATATCTCCCATGATGCAGTGGTGCAACTCTCCAGATATTGTTTGCTGCTAACAGTAATAAGGATTAATATAGTGGTATAACACCAGGTCAAGGAGAAAAGCAAAGAGAGTCAAAGAAGCTCATGTATAAGAGGAAAGGTCACCATCAGGTCCTCTAGGAGTCCTTGGATGGGGGAAGGTGGGGGGGTCGTAAGAATGAATGGTGAGATGGACAACAAATATGGAACGTTATGGTGAGTACATAACTTCTTTATGTTATGTTGTCCTATCTCACCTTCATTCTTACTTGGATGGGACGGCATCCGAAGCATCTTTTTCCCGTGTGGCTCACGGGAGTACGCCTTTGAGCACAGTGGAACCAAAGGAGGCCCTGTCCCTGGAGGCCAAATCAACTTTGTAATGAGTGATAAACATGTGAGGATTAGCCCATGTAGCGGCAGCACAAATATTGTCCAAAGACATTCTGGCCTGGAAAGCAGAGGATGTTGCTAATACTCTGGTTGAGTGACCTCTAATTCTGAATGCTAAATTTCTATTATTGGAGGTGTATATAAAGGTGATACAACTCGAAAGCCAATTTAAAAGGGTTACTTTAGACACTGGGATACCCTTTTTTGCCTCAGAGAAAGAAATGAATAATTGGTCAGATTTCCTGAAATCTTTAGTTCTATGCAAACAGAATCTGAGCTGTCTATGCAAAAAGAATCTGAGCTGTCTATGCATGTCCAATTGGTGGAGTTTATACTCTGCCTTGTTGCTATGATTGCAAAAAAATACCTGGAACTCAATAGATTGGTTTATATTGGATTGAGAGCAAACCTTAGGTATAAAAGACGGATTAGTTCGTAGCAATACCCTATCCTTATGGAAAATTAGATATGGTGGTCTGACTGATAGTGCTTGCAACTCTGAAACTCTTCTAGTAGATGTTACAGCTACTAAAAGGATGGTCTTCCAAGAAAGAAATTTGAGGTCACAAGATGAACAGTGGCAGTGTTACTTGAAGCAGGACAAAATTTAAATCCCAAGGAAAGAGTGGTTCTTTAAAAGGAGGTCTCAATAAGGAAGTGCCTTTTAAAAATACTTTACACAGCCTGTGTGACATTAGGTTAGGAGTATGCTCACCAATGTGGAAATTTGAGATTGCAGCCAGCTGACCTCTAATAGTAATTGCAGCTGAGCCTCGCTGGAAGAGTTCTGCAAGAAATTCTAAAATGGATTGAATTGGAGCAGAAAATGGGTCAATGTTTCTAGTTTGTGTCCAGTGAAAGAACCTCTTCCATTTGCTAGTATATAGACTTCTAGTAGAATATTTATGAGAGGATATCAATATGTGTTTGACTGCTGGAATGAAGTTTTGAAGCCTAAGTTGGGAAGTGAAGCAGCCATGCTGTCAAGTTGAGGGTGTGGAGAGAAGGATGAAGTTTTTCTGACATATGCGTCAGAGGGTCTGGAACTGGATCCAGAACCCACGGCTTCTCCTGCAGATGAGGACATAGGATGGGGAACCAAATCTGATAAGGCCAATATGGGGCAATGAGAATCAGCCTGCTTCCCAAGGATTTTACTTTCTGGATGACTTTGGGTATGAGGGGAATGGGGGAAAGGCATAAAGAAGTCCTGAGGGCCAATAGTGAACAAGTGCATCTCTCGGTGACTCCCCTGGAGGGGGAATTAGGGCAAAGTAGCTACTGCATTTGGTATTCATGGGAGTGGCAAAAAGGTTGCAGCAAGGCTGGCCCCATTTCTGGAAAATCTCTTCCGCTATGTTCTGGTTTAGAGACCACTCATGAGGCATTAATATTGCCCTGCTGAGCTTGTCCACTATCACGCTGGATTTCCCCAGGATGTGCTTTGCTACTACAAAGTGTTGGGAAGATATTGCCCATTGCCAAACTCTCAGAGCCTCTCGGCAAAGTGGGTATGATCTGGTTCCTCCTTGTTTGTTTATGTACCATACCACCGACATATTGTCTGACTGGATTGCAATCGTCCCTAATGGAAGAGAGTCGTGGAGTGCCTGCAATGCTAGAACCACTGCACTCATCTCTAGAACACTGATGTGCAAACGGGCCTTGTGGTCTTGCCATATACCTTGAACTGTCCTTCCCCGATAATGCCCCTCCCACCCTATCTGGGAAGCATCTGTGGTCACTGTAGTAACAGGTTGCTACAGTGACCACAGTAGCAACAGGTTGTTGTGGAATAGAGAGTCTCCCAATGGTCACATGATTGGACTGAGTCCACAACCGTAGATCCCTCTTGCATGACTCTGTTATTCTGATCAGATGGGACATAGGAAGTTCTTGAAGCAACCACTGAGAAAACAGGAGCCATTGAATGATTCTCATACGCATCCTGGCGAGAGGAACTAGAGTTATGGTTGAAGCCATTGTTCCTAGAAGTTTCAAAAATACCTTTGCCTTTACCTTGTCCTTGGGAAGAAGGTGAAGTATTTGCTGTCTGAGGGCAGAAATTCTGTCAGGTGGAAGATGTGCCATCACAGAAATATTGTCTAGGCTTGCATCTATGAAGGTAATATGCTGACGGGGCAACAAGGGAGACTTTTGTAAATTGGCTGTTATGCCTAGCTGAGCAAAAATTTCCAATGTCACGTCCCTGGCTTGTTGGAGTGGATGCTTGGTGGTGGCAATTAGGAGCCAGCTGTCCAGATACGGAAACACTTGGAATCCAAGACGTCTAAAGTGAGCCATTACTACTGCCATGCATTTGGTGAACACTCTGGGGGCTGTAATGAGACCAAAGGGCAGAGCTCAGAACTGATAATGACTGGCTCCCAGCCAAAAGTGTAAATGACTCCTTGATGCTCTGTCCATTTTTATGTGGTGGTACGCATCTTGGAGGGCTATTGAGCACATCCAGTCATCTTTCCCGAAGAAGGAAAGTACTGACTGCAGTGTCACCATTCGGAACTTGGACTTTTTGACAGATTCGTTTAGTTTGCTGAGATCCAGTATGGGTCTCCATTCCCCTGTTCTTTTTGGCACCAAAAAGAATCTTTAGTATGTTCCGAATCCTATTTGGTCTGCATGGACATTTTGGATGACTCTTTTGTCTAGCAAATTTTGGATTTCTGTAGTTGTTTGCTCCCTTAGATTGGGTGGAACATCTGGGATTCTTCTGATGTGTGGGACAAGATGGCAGAAGGGAATGGAATATCCTCTGGATATTATGCTTTGTACCCACTTGTCTTTTGTGATATTTTCCCAAAAGATAAACATTCCCTGACTGCCTCCAGAGTAGAGCAGACGGGCCTCCTTTCAGGAGCGCTGGCAGGGACGTCCGTGAAAGGAATCACGGTTACCCTGGTTCTGCGGACCCCTCTGCCTCTAGGATGTCTACCATTGTTGCCTCCCCTTCTGCCCCTGGGGAAGGATTCACCTTATGCGTCTTGAAAAGCTCCCTGGGATCTTTCAAACAATATTTTCCCACTCTTCTGACCTTTAGGGTAAGGTTTGGAAGGTACAGAAAAACGTACTCCAACGGCAGAGAGTTTTCCCTTCCTGCTCACATCTGGTGAGTGTGTCTTTAACTTTTGGACCAAAAAGTGAGGAACCATCAAATGGGCGTTGGTAAGGGTAGACTTAAAAGGTTTTGCAAAATTACACAAGTGCATCCAGGAGTGTCTCCTTAGGGAAACTCCTGAACCCGCTGCCCTACTCGCTCCATCCGCTGCATATGATACCAGTCTCATGGAGGAGTTGACTATGGAATTTAAGGTGGACAGCTGGGAGGTAACTTTCTCTGTCACCCCGCAGCCAATGAACCTTGCAGAGTATTTCCTAGCTCCTTCAGGAGATCTCTTTGTAGCCTTGTAAAGTGTGTGAGGTAGTTCAGCGATCTGAGTGTAAAAGTCACTGATGAAAAGATACGCTTCCCGTATCTGTCCATCGTTCGAGAATCTTTGCTCGGAGGATGAACAGATGAGGATGTCTCAGAAAGTTCCTTCTTGGTGGCTGCTGCCACCACCATAGCATCTACAGAGACACCTTTTGTAAGAAAATATTTTCCAGTGGGGGCTTACAAAAACTTGTTTGGCCTGCGAAGGACTGGTTCCATAGTGTCAGGTGACTCCCGTGCCTTTCGACTGACTACATTAGCTCACCAAATGGCGGAGACACCCAGGAGGCTGAAGGTTTAGATCCAAAGGCCTTCAGGTACACCGACTCCTCATCAGAAGGAGTGATGTTTTTCCAGCCGCCTCTCTGCTTTAGGATCTCAAGGATATCTACAAATGATATATCTTGAGAGGATGACCGTGGGGACCCTTCTGACTCCTCGAGGTCAGTGTCTGAGGTGACAGACTCATCAGGGGAGTCTATATGCTTCCTCTTGTGTGTTCTCTTCCGAGGGGGCTCCTAAGAAGGGTATTCTGGGAAGAGTGGGGTTCACCCAATGGGGGTTCCTGAAGCTCTGAATCCCTGCTGTCCTGTGGACGGAGTGGTGCTGAGACAGTAGCCGGTGCTTTGGGGGGACGGATGCCAGTATTTATTTTATTTTTATTATTTTATTTATTTATTTTACATTTGTTTACTGGTCTAATCTAACTGGATATATGTCCATTTTCAGTAGAGGCCCGGGAGATAAGCTCCGAGGAAACAAACAAAATCACATATACAAAAATTAATGTATACAATGAACATTGCAGGTGCAGTACAGAGAATAATCAAAGAGGTCATTCGTTCATAACATAGTGCAAAATATACAGATACAATTAGTACAATACAAAATGTAGTTGCAATACATCATAAAGAAAAAGATGGCAGCTGAATTATGCAATATATTAGTATACAAGTAGTCATAAAGAAAAAGTAGGAGCTGAAATTATACAATATATTAGTAAAAGTAGTCTCCTTAAAGAGATTCTGAAGATGTAAGTAATAGTATAGAAGGACAAGGTACGTTGTTATTAAGAAAAGGAACTTGACAATTAAGAAGAGGAGGGTAGGTTGAACCAAGTAAGAAGAGGAGGGTAGGTTGAACCAAGTAAGAAGAGCTAGTTGATCACTCAGGTTTAGTACAGGGGCACAACCAGGGTGTCTGAGGAAACGTTTCAATTTGGTTTTAAAGAGTGATATAGAGGGAAGAGAGGAAAGTTCATTAGGAAGAAGGTTCCAGGATTTTCCAACAGTATTAGAGAAAAGGGAGTCCCCAGCCCTGTTTGATTTACAAATATTTACAAGAAGTTTATGCGATGATCATAAGGTCTTTAGATTGTTGTAGGGGGTAATGAGGGTAGATAGTATAGGGGTATTGATAGGTTGGTAAAGGGTTTTATGGGCAATGGTCAGCTGGTGGAATTTAAGCTGATTTTGTAATTCAAGCCATCCTAGCTGCTTCAGATTAAAACAGTGGTGGGTTCTGCAAGGGTTACCTGTAGCAAATCTGGCTATGTTATTATAGGAGTTTTCCATTTTATTAAGGTTGTTTTTAGAGAGATTAGTATATATGGGTGAGGTATAGAGGAGAGTAGAAATTAGATGGGTGTGAGCAATAGTTATTCTAGCTGCAGGAGAGAGGAAGGGTTTGATCCTGTAGAGAGAGAGCCTAGTTTTCTATTAACAGATTTTAGAGTATTGTTAATATGGGTGTTGAAGTTAAGGTTATCTATGGTGATACCTAGTAGTTTGGTAGTTGGATCTGGGGATATGAGAGTTCCATTACTGGATGTTGCTGTGAAGTCTACTGTGGGGCGGGGTTACAAGTAGGAGTAAAAAGGAGGAGTTTAGTTTTTGGGGGTTCAGAAGGAGACAGCGCTGTGTAAACCATTGTTCAACTGTGCTAAACACATTTTGGGTAAGAGAGTGAAGTTCAGATATTGATGTGGCTAAGCATATAAGTGTGGAATCATCTGCATATTGTATGCATGTAGCTTGGGGGATTGCTAGGTGAAAGCCGTTGATAAATATAGAAAACAGGAGAGGTCCTAATATGGACCCTTGAGGAACACTAAAGTTAACGGGCAGATGGGTAGATAGAATGTTATGCCGAAGTACAGCCTGTTGTCTGTTATCTACGTAGGGCTGGAACCATTTTATAGCTAGTGCATCTAGTGACAGGGATTTGAGGATATTTATAAGTATCTGGTGATTTACTATATCGAATGCCTTAGACAGATCTATAAACAGTGCAGAGGAAAGCATATTGAGGTTACGTTTTTTGTTAATACAGTCAGCAAAGGAAAGGTGGGCAGTAGTAGTGCTGTGGGAAGGTCTGAAACCATGTTGAGAGTTTGAAAGTAAGTTATTTTGGATTAAGTGGTGTAGTAATTGTCTGTGGATGCATTTTTTCATGATCTTTGCTAAGGGAGAAAGTAGGGCTATCAGACAGTAATAGGAGAGTTCAGTAGAGTTTCCACCCTTATGAAGGGGGATAATATGGAATACTTTCCAGATTTTAGGGATGTGTCCTTCACTGATGGTTCTATTGATGAGAATGGAAATGAGATAGGTGATGGATTTGGCTGCCTTTTGTAGATATTCAGTGGGTAGTTGGTCTGCTGAATGAGTGCACGGTTTCAGTTTTTGGATAAGGGTAAGAATATATGTTGTTGGGACTGGTTGGAAGAGAAATGGAGGAGAAGGGCTAGAGTTAGAGTTGGATATAGTTAAGTTCTGAGTAGATAACTGACTGGCAAGAGTTTGAATGGCCTCAGTGAAAAAGGTATTAAAGGCATTAGCAGTCTGCTTGGGATTCTCCTGGTCTGTGCCTTGTGGGTTTGGTGTGATGGATTGACCTGGGTGTAATAACTGATTAATACTCGCCCAGAACTTTTGTGGTTTATTATCGTGATTCTGCTGGAATTGTAGGTAGTAGTTTCTTTTTGTCAGACAGTATAGCTTTTTTAGTTTCATTTCTCAGCTGTCTGAAGTTTTGTTGGTCTACTGGGTTTTTAGTTAAATGAGATTTATTCCAGTATTTATTTCTGAGATGGATTTTTTGCCTGGTTTCTTTTGAAAGCCATGGGGCAGATTTAGTTCTCATTCTAATAGAGCAAGTTGGTGCATGGTGGGCTAGTATCCTTGTGTAGAGCTGTAGAGGGGGACAGCACACTCCTCATCAGCTTAAAAGCAGAACCCACTGGTTCTGAGTATACCTCCGGTTCCGAGGAAACAGAGGCACCCCGGCTCCAGGGCGACTGGCTCCGAAGCTGATGTAGGAGCCAAGCTCACCCGAGCCGACGCACCGAGGAGTAGATTTGGAACAGAAGAAACTCGGGTCTGAGCGTCCCCCTCGGGGCTGACCAGAGAACTTTGGCTCCCAGATACCCCGGATGGCACAGAGAGTGTTGGAGCAGAGATCAAAGGGGGTCCCGGAACTGACAAGTCTACGGCAAGTGGTACTTGGCACTCCGTCTCCGAAGATCCAGCTTGGCTCAGAGGAGGAACAACAGTGGATGTAACAGTGTTAGAAGGCTCTAAAAACTGTTGGGTCAGAGCCAAGAACAATTTTGCCAGTGCTGGTGACTTCAGTAGTCTGCGCACCACCTGCTCCACATCATCACCAGATAGGCTCCTAGAGGACCTGGAGGATAGAGTTGGTGAATGAGATCTCTCCAGAATGGGAGATCTCAAAGTAGGAGAGACCGGTGGAATTTCAATGGACCAGCTCTGAGACCACGTTTCTTTCAGTTCTGAAGACCTTGGAGCCGAAGAACCAGGTTTGTCAATAATAATCTCCATTGGTTTCAAAGCCTGTGGAGCCGAGTAGGTTGATGGTTGAGAAATTTTTGACAATTTTTCAGGAGGCTCTAACTGAGCTGAACAGACTGGAGATGGCTTTTTGGTTGGTTTGTCCCTCTTAGAAGAAGAATAAGAGGATGAAGATGAAGAAGCACTCTGTACAGCTTTCTCAAAAGTCGGTTTCAAGAGTCCTTTGACAATCAATTTATTTTTCCTCTCCTGCAACACAATGCATTTTTAAGTGTATGCTTACCACCAGAAAGATGTACTCTGAAAAGGCTTTTCTGAAAGCTGAGGTGCCAGAGAAGTGTTACTTGCTCTTAATGGTATAAGAGTTTGAAGTTTTGCTGTTAACTTTTACTGCAGAAGTTATTTTTTTTATTTTAATAAATCAGTCTGTGTACTAAACTGAGTGAATTCATCTGGCCTGGAACTTGTGGCGTGAGGTTTGATTTTATAGTAATTGTTTTAGATCAGGTTAATTATGATAGGAGTATGTCTGGCAAGTCAGGTTAAATGCATGCTACCCTCCAGGACTAAATGATAAGGAGAATTTTAAATTATTTTTTAAGAAAGAAATAAAATAAAGCATTAATTATTCAATTAATCAATTATATTACTTTGTTGTATAAACGTGCTATGAATTCATGCTTCATTCAGTCTGAAGAAGTCTTGGTTAGAGATGAAAGCGCGTACTGGATGACAGAATAAAGTTTTAGTGTTCCAAGTTTACAAAGTTGTTTTTTAGTCTTTTAAGCTATTTTTTTTCTAGACTAACAACAAACAATGAAAGTTATAAATAAACAGATAGATAAAATACATTTTCTGTCTACAGGCTATCTCTTTCTTTCTACAAACAGTGAAAATCAGAGATAAAAAAAACAAACCGATAAATCAAAGTAAATATTCTCTTAACAAGCAGATGGACAATAAATCACAAATCGATACTGGATTGTTTCAGATGCTGTCATACTAGTTTGAAGGTTGTAAATATGAGACAGACGTCCCCCAAGACTAACCAACACTAATGGTAGTTATGTACTAACCATAATGCTGGATTCGTTTATTCTCATCTGTCTGATGTGACATTTCGGTCTTTGGATCTGGCATAGCAAAACTAGTGCTCAAGCCCCTTCAAGAATTCTTTTCCCATCATGCCACAGTCTGTAAGATTACTAAAGATCAAGTTTGGTGCCAGAAGGAAGTACAATCAAAGGCAGAAATAGTAGAGAATGGAAATATCCTTCAGGTCTTACAGAGTGACAATTTGGAAAGGAGATGGAGGGAGGGTTGTTGTATCAGAGTGAGGAGAATGAAGGGGTCCAGCATTATGGTAAACACATAACTATTGTAAGTGATTCATTATCTTTGACCAATCTGATATCTGGATCAGAATTCTAAGCTACAACAATACTTAGGTGGCATCATGACAGGACACCCTTTACGACAGTGGCTCCATAGGAAGCCCTAGCCCTGGATATAGCATCTAATTTGCACTGTTTAGCAAAGGTATACAATGTAGTCCATGTTCCTGCTGCACAAATCTCATCATTTGAGGTGTTACTCAAGAAGACAATAGAAATGGCCACAGATCTAGTGTAATGAACCTTTGGCTTGAAAGGTAATAGGTGATGGTAGGTTGTATACACATAAATGCAAGCTGTAATCGACCTGGAAAGTGTCTCCTTGGTCAAACAGGAACCCAGTTTATTAAATGCAAAAGAAACAAAGACTTGTGAGTCTTTTCTGTAGGCCTTAGTTCTGTGAAAATAGAAACTTAATTGTCAAAAAAACATCCACAGTAGTCAGAATAATTTTGTCTTTGTTGGCATCATTTTGAAAGACTGGTAAATCAGTCTGTTGGTTGATATTCTGTTGGGAAACCACTTCAGGAAGAAAGGACAGATTTGTAAGGTAAGATACTGCTCTTGTGGAAAACTAAATAAGGTACTAAAGAAGACAGAATTTGCAGTCCTGAAACTCTTCTGGCCAAAGTTATAGCTACCAAAAACAAAATTTTCTATTAGAGAAACAACTGCTCTGTAAAAGAAGGCTCAAAGGGAGGCTTTCTTAAAGTTTCTAACACAAAGTTGAGGTCCCACAAAAGTATGAGCTCTCTAATTGGTAGCTGGAGAATGAAGACACCTTTAAAGAATGCTTTGTACAGTTTGAGGGACACAAGAGAACGGGCTTCCTGATCAATATGCTGGTTAGAAATGGCCACTAGATGAACCTTTATGGTGGAAAAGCTGGAATATGAATCGAAAAAGGTAGCCCAAAAGTGTAGGATGGCTGGTATGGAAGTGAAAAAGGGCTCAATGTTCTGGGCAGATGCCCAAACGATGAAGCATTTCCATTTCACTCTAAAAAGTTTGTGTAGAATCCTTCTGAGAGAGGCACACAGGATCCTAAATTCATCATAAGAAAGAGATGGGTTACTGGCCATCATTGGAATTGGAGAAGCCCAGCTGTTTGCTGTTAATCAGAGGTTGTGAAGGTCTTGGTGAGCCTTCTTGCATGGGTGACAAAGAAGATTCTGTCCAAGATCCAGAATGCATGGAGGTTCCCTGATATGAGGCCAGCGAAAAGAAAATTAGATCTGACTGTGCCAAAAAAGGGTACTGAGGATCACTAATGCTTTGAACATGATAGCTTTCTACAAGAACCTGGGAATCAGAGGTACTGGGGGAAGGCATACAACAGACAGGAAGACAATTACTCGACCAGTGTGTCTAATGGGGACTGTCCCTCTGAAGGTATCACGGCAAAGAATTAGCTGTGTTTGGCATTAAATGAGGAATGGAATAGTATAGTAAGGTTGGTCCCAGCAGCCAAATATCTGTTGAGCTACTGCTCGATTGAGAGACCTCTTGTGAGGCATTAATATTGACTTGTTTAGCCTGCTCACACTGCAACTGCACAATAAGGGGATGTGTGCTGCTGCTAGAAAGTGGCACAAAGCTATTGCCCATTGCTGCCAGGCATAGGGCATATGTTTTTTGTCCCCTTGTTTGGTGATGTATCAAACCACTGTCATCTTGTCCATTTGGATAAAAACTGAACCCAGAGGAAAGCAGTCCTGAAGTTTCTGAAATGGTAGGAGGACTCCCCCCATCTCTAGGACATTGGTGTGAAGGTTGGCCCTCCTCTTGACTCCACCATCCCTGGACCATTCACCCACTACAAAAGATCCCCTCTACCCCAAGTAAGAGGAATCTGTGATCACCAGAGCTGCTAGCAGTTGCAAAATACTGTCTCTCTCTGTGTACGTAAGGGAAATCTAGCCACCATTGTAAGTGTTGCTGGCAAAGACTGGTTATGATGATCACTGTAGTCAGACGTCAGTGCATTTGGGACCACTGAACTTTTAGGACTTGCTGAAGAATTCTCCTATTAAGCATAACATACTGTACCATAAGAATGAACAACATTATTAATCCCAGAACTTTGAGGACCACAGATGCTGTGAAAGTGGTTGCTTGAAGAAGAGTTTGTATGGCTTTTATCAAAATCTGTCTTCTTTCCAGTGGCAGAAATACTACTGAAATAGATGTGTCCAGATGACATCCGATTAGCATACTGTTCTGGCTAGATTGTATAATAAATTTCTGGTGGTTTGTGGAAATGCCCAAGGACTGAAACTGGAGCAAGTAACCCCGGAGTGTGACTAATAAATCCTTTGTTGCAGCAGAAAGAAGTCAGTCATCCAGATAAGGGAAACTGATTCTTCAGAGTCATAGGTGAGCTGTTATGACTTCCATGCACTTAGTGAACACCTGGGGGGGGGGGGGATACTGAGACCAAAGGACAACTCAGAATTGCAAGTGACTGGCAGTTAATCAGAAGTGTAGAAATCTCTGGTACGCTTTGGCTATTTTGATATGAGGCTAGGCATCTTGGAGATCAATTGAGCACATCCAACTGATTGCTTGAAGTCAAGGTAAAATTGACTTCACCATGACCAACCAGAAACAGGTCTTTTTTATGTAATCGTTGAGGTGGCAGGTGGCTGAGGTACAGAATGGGCCTGAGGACCTTATATTTCTTTGGAATCAAAAGGAACCTGCCATAGAATGCTGTTTCTGTCTGGCCTGGCGGGACCTCCTGGATAGCACTTTTTTGAATGAGAAACAAAATATCTTCTTTTGCCACCTTTAACTGATGGGGAGGAAAGTACAGTTGTGTAAGTGGCACTTACCAGAAAAAGAAGTTATATACTCACCATAACATTTCATGCTTGTAGTCCATCTCGCCCTTCATTCTTACATATGGGTTCAGAGCCAATCCTCGGCTCCGACTTGGCCGATTACAAAGCTCGAAGTCTCTCAGTTGGCTCGTGGCAAGGTAGGTATCCCATAGTGCACTAGTAAGAATCCCCAGATCTTGTTTGCTGCTATCTAAAAAAAGTGATAGAAGGTATTTCCACAAGGAACAAAAATGAAAGGTCTCTACACTACAGAAGATAAATACTGTCTTGTCTCCAGATCCTCCAAAGATACATGGACGGGGGTAGGTGGATGGGTTTGTAAGAATGAAGGGCAAGATTGACTACAAAGAACACCTACTAGCAGCCGTTGAGGTAGGTAGATGAGCAAAGGCAAGGTGTTGAAAAAAAAAAGTAACGAACCAAACCAAACAAACAAAAACAATTTAATTCCACAAGTATAAACACCAAAACAAAAAAGTGTTTTTGTTTTCACCACACAGTCACTTCACTCAGACATATACTTCCTTGGTCATATCCTAATATAATATATGCATAAAGTCAAATATTTCTAAATTAATGTTACAGTACTACCTGTTAAACCCTTAAAGTAGTAACACACTAAATATCACATAGAAAAATTGTAAAGGAAGGGATTTGTAACCAAACTACCTCTTCTCTTCCCTATCCATGTGCAGATCGAGTTGTCACTTAATGAGTTGAAGTAAAATAATGTAAGTGACTCCTCAGTCTGTTCTTTTAGTTCTACCATGTATGTTTGTTTAGGAAAAAAAATACTACTGTCGTCTACTTCATCTAAAACATTTTTTTTAAATACAAAAGTTAGGTATGAATAAACATAAAGAACAAGTTCTTGTTGATCATACCCAAGTGACCTAACCCATATTTAGTTCAATTTTTGATTGTAGTCAAGACCCTAATTTTGCTGCTATTATTTGTTGCCATAGTAAGTAAGTAGGTAATATCAACACATATGCCATTTCAATTCCCTCCTTTCTAAGTCTAGTTTCAGCATAATGTATTCTGAGATTGACTACAAACATTGAACGTTATGGTGAGTACATAACTTCTTTATGTTCTGTAGTCCTATCTCACCTTCATTCTTACATATGGGACAGTGTCCCTAGCAACTTCTCCTCAGGTGGCTCATGGGAATATACTCCTAAGAACTGTGGAACCAAAGGAGGCTCTACACTTGAGGCCAAATCCAATTTGTAATGAGTAATAAAGGTATGAGGGGTAGCCCAAGTTGCTGCTGCACATATAGTGTCAATTGGGACTCTGGCTTGAAAAGCAGCAGATGTGGATACAGATCTGGTAGAATGAGGCTTAATTTTAAAAGGGAGTTCCTTGCCATTGGAAGAGTAAATAAACGAAATACATTTTGAATTCCAATTAGATAATGTAATCTTAGACACTGGCATACCTTTTCTTGTCTCAGAAAAAGATACGAACAATTGGTCTGATCTTCTAAGCTCCTTGGTTCTATGTAGATAGAACCTTAACTGTCCGTGAACATCAAGCTGATGAAACATATTCTGCACTGTTTGAATGATTAGGAAAGAAGACTGGCAGTCCGATAGTTTGCTTCAAATTAGATTGAGAGCAAACCTTGGGGATGAAGGATGGATTTGTATGCAGGGAAACTCCGTCTCTCTGAAAGATCAAGTAAGGAGGTTTGACTGACAGTGCTTGTAACTCTGACACTCTTCTGGTGGATGTAAGAGCTACTAGAAAAATGGTCTTCCATGAAAGGAACTTCAGTTCACAAGTATGTTTGGGTTCAAAGGGTGAGGAAGTCAGTTTGGACAAAACGAAATTTAGATCCCAAGGAAATATAGGTTCCTGAAAGGGAGGTCTCAGCAAAGTAGTGCCTTTTAGGAAAGATTTACACAATCTGTGAGCCATAAGATTAGGTTCATGTTGTCCCAAATGAAAATTGGAGATCGCTGCCAATTGAACTTTGATTGCAGCAGCAGCTGATCCTTGATGAAAAAGTTCAGTTAGGAATTCTAACACCAATGGAATGGAGGCTGTGTAGGGATCTATGTTTTTTTCTTTTGCCCAGATAGAAAATCCTTTTCATTGGCTAGCGTATACTTTTCTCGTAGAAGGCTTGTGGGAAGATGTGAGGATATGAGTAACTGCAGGTGAGAAATCATGAAGCCTGACTAGGGATGGAAGTGGAGCAGCCACTCTGTCAAGTTGAGGGTGTGGAGGCAGGGGTGGAAGGTGCCTGACGTGTGTCAGAAGGTCTGGTACTGGATCCAGAGTCCATGGATCATCCAGAAGGTGAGGCCCGAGAAAGAGGAACCAAGTCTCAGGAGGCCAGTAAGGACTGATAAAAATCATTCTGCTTCCTACGGTCTTTGCTTTCTGGATCACTTTCGATATCAGTGGAAAGGGAGGGAATGCATAAAGAAGTCCCGGAGGCCAATTGTGAACAAGTGCATCTCTCGGTGTCTCCCCGGGGGGGGATAAGGGAGAAGGAGCTGCTGCATTTGGCGTTGAATGGACTGGCAAACAGATCGCAGAAAGGCTGTCCCCATTTTCCGAAAATCTGTTCTGCAACTTTCTGATTCAGAGACCACTCGTGAGGCATCAAGATTGCCCTGCTGAGTTTTCCGGCTATCACACTGGTTGTCCCCGGGATATGCATTGCAATTAGAAAGTGTTGGGAAGATATCATCCACTGCCAAACATGAAGAGCCTCTCGACATAGGGGGTAGGATCTGGTTCCTCATTGTTTGTTTATATACCATACCACTGACATATTGTCTGATTGGATTGCTATCGTCCCTAGAGGAAGAAAGTCGTGAAGTGCTTGCAATGCTAGTAGCACTGCTCTCATCTCTAGGACATTGATATGCAAGTGAGCCTCGTGATCTTTCCATGTGCCTTGGACAGTCCTGCCTAGATAATGCCCCCCATCCGATCTGGCAGGGCATCCGTGGTCACAGTAGGAATGGGCTGGCGAGGAATGAAAGGTGTTCCTATCGTTAGTTGATCAGTCTGAATCCACCAACAAAGGTCCTTTTTGCAAGATTCCGTTATCAAAATAGGATGACACAGAAGCAGATGTTGAAGAGAGCAGCCATTGAAGGATTCTCGTATGTAGTTTGGCTAGTGGAACTAGAGTTATAGTAGAGGCCATGGTTCCTAAAAGTTTGAGTACTGTCTTGGCATTGACTCTGTGTTGGGGAAGTAAACTGTATATCTGTTGTCTCAGATTTTGTATTCTGTCTGCAGGAAGATGAGCCACCATGGCGACCGTGTCTATTTCTGCACCTATAAAAGTCACATATTGAGAGGGCGACAAGGCAGACTTTTCCCAATTTATCATAATCCCTAGCTGAGTGCAAAGTTGGATGGTTGAATCCCTGGCTTGTAGAAGTAGGTGCCTGGTGGTGGCAGTCAGGAGCCAGTCATCCAGGTACGGAAACACTTGGAATCCAAGACATCTCAACTGAACTGTCACTACCGCCATGCATTTGATGAACACTCTGGGGGCTGTGGTGAGACCAAAGGGCAGAGCACGAAATTGGTAATGACTGGCTCCCAGCCAGAAGTGCAAATGACTCCTTAATGCTCTGTCCATTTTTATGTGGTAGTACGCAACTTGGAGGTCTATGGAGCACACCCAATTGTCTTTCTCTAACAGAGGGAGTATAGACTGCAGTGTTACCATTCTGAACTTGGACTTCTTCACTGACTTGTTTACTTTGCTGAGATCCAAAATGGGCCTCCAGTCCCCTGTTCATTTTGGCACTAAAAAGAATCTGGATTAAGTTCCGAATCCTATCTGGTCTGTGGGGATGCTTTGGATGACTCTCTTTTGAAGAAACTTTTGAACTTCTATAGTTGCTTGATCCCTGTGATTGGGTGGAACATCTGGGAATTTCTTGGTGGAAAAGAGAAGAGGATGGAGTATCCTCTGGAAATTATTCTTTGTACCCCACTTGTCTTGGGTGATGTCATGCCAGGCTTCTGGATACAAAGATAAGTGACCCCTGACTGGCTCCAGAGAAGCTCAGTCGGGCCTCACTTCAGGAGCCCTGATAGGCACGTCCACGAAAGGAATAGCTGCCACCCTGGTTTTGCGGATCCCCTCTGCCTCTACGGTGGTGTCTACCATTACTTCCTCCATCTCTGCCTCTGAAGAAGGAATCACCCTGTGTGTCCGGGAAAAATCTCTGAGATTTCTTGAACCACATTTTCCCACCTCTCTGACCCTTAGGGTATGGTCTAGAAGTGACTGAAAAACATACTCCCCACAGCAGAGAGAGTTTTCACTTCCTGCTCGCACCTGGTAAGTATATCTTTTACCTCTGGTCCAAACAGAGAGGAACAGTCAAAGGGAGCCTTGGTAAAAGTAGATTTGAACGACTCCGCAAAGTTACATAAACACATCCAGGAGTGTCTCCTAAGGGAAACTCCTGAACCCACTGCCCTATTCGCTCCATCTGCTGCACAAGATATCAGCCTCATGGAAGAGTTAACAATGGAGTTTAAGGTGGACAACTGAGCAGTAACCTTCTCAGGGACTCCTTCAGCTAATGTACCTTGGAGAGTATCTCCTAGCTCCTTTAGGAGATCTCTTTGAAGCCTAGTAAATGGGTGAGGAAAATCAGCGATCTGAATGTAAATGCTAATGAGGAGAAGATACGCTTCCCGTATCTATCCATCATTTGAGTCTTCTTGTTCGGTGGATGGACAGATGAAGGCTAAGCTAGTTTTTTCTATGTGGCGGCCGCCACCACCATGGCATCTACAGGCACACCTTAGTCAAAAAGTCTTTCTCTTTGGGGGCTAAAAGAAATTTGTTGGGACTTCTGAGGACTGGTTCCACGGCATCAGGAGTTTCCCACACCTTTCGACTAACTAGGTCCAAGAGCTCATCAAAAGGTGGAGACACCCATGAGGCTGAAGGTTGAAACCCGAAAGCCTTCAAGATACACTGACTCCTCATCAGAAGGGGTGACAGTGGACCAGCCACCTCTCTGTTTCAGGATCTCTAGGGTATCTACAAAGGAGATATCATCAGAGGATGACCTAAGGGACCTTTCTGACTCCTCGAGGTCAGTGTCAGAGATGATGGACTTATCAGGGGAGTCTACATGCTTCCTCTTGCAAGTTCTCTTCCGAGGGGCCTCCTCAGAAGGGTATTCTGGGAAGGTCTCAGAAGACTGGAGCCACTCAACAGGGGCTCCTGAGGTTGTGGGTCTCTGCTGCCAAGCAAGAGAGATGGTGCCGAGACAGAGGTTGGAGCTTGAAGGGGAAGAGCATCAGTACCCTTGTGCGGAGCTGAAGACCTAGACAGCACGCTCCTCATCATCTCAAATGCAGATCTCTCTGGATCAGAGGACAGTCCCAGTTCCAAGGAAGCGCAAGTAGCCCTCGGGTCCAATGCGATAGTCTCCGAGACAGATGTAGAATCCGAGCTCAGCCTATCCGACACACACAGAGGTAGGCTCGGAACCGAAGAGGTCCGGGTCCAAGCATCCCTGTCGGGACCGACTGGTGAGCTTTGGCTCCTAGACACCAAGGATGGCGCCGAAGGTGTCAGAGCAGAACTCGGCTCCAAGACAGACGTGAGAGGTGCGGGAACTGAGGGTTCCACAACAAGTGGCACTAATAGCTCTGGCTCCAAAGGACCAACATGGCTTGGAGGAGGAACAGCAACAGGGAGTATGGCCTTAGACGGCTCTGGAACTAACTGTGTCAGAGCCGGCAACAAATTAGCTAGCGCCGACTTCAAGAGTCTAAGCACTACTCTCTCTAGATCCTCTTCAGAAAGACTCTTGGATGAACTAGAAGACAGGGTAGGTCACCTAGATCTCTGACAAATGGGAGATCTGATAGTTGGGGAGACCAGCAATAATTCTCTAGACCGGCTCTGAAGTAAATGTTCAGTAGTCAGCTCCAGAAAACTTGGGGCCGACACTGGAATGTCGATATCGATAACCTCGACCGGCTCCGAGGGCAGTGATGTCGAAGAGGTAGAAGGTTTGTCCAACTTTGAGATTTTCTGAGGACGTCCAGATAAAATACTCGGTGTAGGAGAATGTCTCTTGGCCGACTTGACCTTCTCTTTTTTTGAAGAAGGAGATCTGTAATGCGAAGATGAAGATCTGGCTAAATCCTCCTCAAAGGAAGGCTTAAGGAGACCTTTCAGGATCAATTTGTTCTTCCTTTCCTGGAGAACTCGAGAACTGAAGGAGTGACAGAAAGAACATGTTTCCTGAAGATGTATGGCACCGAGACAGTAAACACAATTACTATGTCCGTCAGTTATTGACATTTTTTGAGAGCATTTGAGACACTTTTTAAAACCTGAAGGTTTATGATCCTTAGACTCCTTAGGCATGTTTACACTAACACAAACACGAGGGAAAAGCAGAAAGAGAGGACAAGGTCCTCTAACTAAAATGGTCATAGCCTTGCAAGAATCACTGCACACAAGGAAAAAACAACAGAGGACTAGGTCTTCTAACTTAAATGGGCCTAGGTCTGCTCAAGAACAACACACAAAGACGAGCAAAAAACAGATGACTAGGACCTCTAACTTAAACGGGCCTAGCCCTGCTGAGGAAACACCACCAGAAAAGGTTAATAGAGGACTAGGTCCTCTAACTTAAATGGACCTAGCCATAAACAGAGAAGAAGCTACCAAAAATTGCAAAAAATTCAACAACACGCTAACTACTAGCTAATAAAAATTAATAAAAGACACTGCACACAGCTATCAATTATAGTACTATTCTAGTGAAAAATACAATATTAGAATAGGTCCTAGCCCAAACACGGACCTGCACTAAGATATGTAAATATAGCAAAAAGCTAGCATACAAGAAAGGGATACCACTCAGGGAACAAAAAGGTCCTGCAGAAGCAACGGCCAACAAGTTTTCAATAGCAACTTCACAAATTTTGAAAAACTATGTTCTATCTATAATAACTACGACTAAGCTATATAAACTAAGCTAATACTATTATGACAAAAATATCACTATGAACAATAATAATGAAGAAAAATCCAACTTAGCCACGGCCAAGAAAGAGAGCACTTCTGAACTCATAAACTCAGCATATGAGATCTGGGGATTCTTACTAGTGCCCTATGGAATACCTACCTTGCCACAAGCCAACTGAGAGACTTCGAGCTTTGTAATCGACCAAGCTGGAGCAGAGGATCAGCTCTGAACCCATATGTAAGAATGAAGGTGAGATAGGACTACAGAACATCAGTAGATATTTTGAATTTCTGCTGCAGTAGCCTTCTGGCTATATGGGTTGCATCCTATATAGGATACAACTGCCCAGCTTTACAAAGCTCTGGCTTCCTTCCACATCACCACTCTAACTGCTGATTGGACAGCCCACTGGGGAGGCACTGGTTTTCTTGGAGACTTCTTATGCAAACCCCCCTTTTAAAAACATTTTCACATGAGACTGCATTAAAAGTAGAGGATCCTTGGGCAAATGTGTGGAAATGTCCAATAAATGAACCTTGACAGAGAAGTAATAAAGGCCATAAGATACTAACTCAAACAAATATTGTAAAAGCAGAGAACGACAAGCTGGGCCAGAAGGAAGTCACCACAGTCATCTTGTGGCATTTCTTCTGAATCTTCAGAAGTACCATGGATCTTACTGGAAAGGGTGGAAATGCATACAGGAACATTCCTGTTCAAGGAAAAAAAAAGTAATCTCTCTTTAAGGCCTTCTTGCATGGAATCCTAGAGCAGAATCTTGCCAGATGATTGTTCAGAGGCGGCTTCTACTTGAGGAACTCCCCACAGATGGAGCAAATCTTGGAAGAGACCTTCATCTAGTTTTCATTCATGAGGGTTTGTCCTTGTCCTAGTCAGCTTGTCTGCCACACAATTTTGCTCTGAAGGAATGTATGATGTCTATAGTGCAAAACTGTGCTGTGAAGCTATATCCCAAGCTAACATGGCTAGTCTGCAAAGAGGGTATTGACCTGTTTCTTCCTTGCTTGTTGATGTACCACATGACCATGGTGTGATACCCCTGCACTGGCCCAGTAACCAAGGAGCCTCAATCCTCACCATTGGCAACAGTGAGGGACGTAGAAACTGGCAGGATGACAAGTACACGCACAGTGTGTATTGTCCCTCTCTGTTGCCAGTGGTGAGGATTGAGGCTCCTTGATTACTGGGCCAGTGCAGGGGTGTCACATATTAAGTGGCAGTGGTGGGATATCCGCATCACATATTAGTTGGTTGACAGTGGTGAGATAGCCACATCACATATTAATTGGCTTGTAGTGGTGTGGATATTAAATTCCTGTAGCCTGTGTACAGTGGTCACTGAAGGTGTTTGTACTCTCAATCAGCCACGCACTGAATATTCAGAGTTTCACATCACAATTGTTTTATTTTTTTTTTGTTAGCTTAGTTAGTCAGGGAGAGCAGGCAAGCATGTCAGTGCAGGAGTATGGCAAGCTGACAAAGAGCCAGTTGGCTGAGACATGCCAGGCTAAAGGGCTGGTGCATGCCAACCTGACTAAGTTACAAATTATTGTAGCTTTGGGAACAGCTGCATCCCAAACCAGCAATCAGGACGACAGCCAGGCTGGCCTTGGGAATGTACAACTTTCAGAAAATGGACAGTTCAACCTTTTCACAGAGGACTTAAAAATCCGTCTCAAGTTAGAGAGACTTGAGCTGAAGGCCAAACATTTGGAAATAGAGGCAGCAGCGAAACTGAGACGTCTGGAGGCTGAGGAAAATGAGAAACTGTGACATCTGAAGGCTGAGGAAAATGAGAAACTGCGACGCCTGGAAACTGAGGAGAATGAGAGGCATAGGCAACATGAAAAGGAGATGCTGACTCTTCACCAGAGTCATGGAGGTAATGGGGAAGGGAGTAAGTGAACCCCAGAAGCAACAAAGATCAGTAAAGTTCTTCCACAATTTACAGAGGGGGATAATTTTGATAGTTTCAGTCATATGTTTGAAAGGGTATGTAAACAGTATAACGCTGACCAAGGGCTCTGGGTATGATTCCTGACCCCCATGGTAAAGCTGTAACTGCAATTTCTAAACTGTCTGATACTGATTGCTTAAATTATAATTGACACCCCAGGAATATACTCATATATGAAAGGAGTCAAAAAACTTTTGAATGTTCTTGTGGAATCCCAGGTTGTACCAGAGATCTCTCATCAAAGTGAGACATTCTTAACACTTTGAAAAATACTTTGCAAAGATAAGCAAGTTGTCTAAATGTGAAAAAATGCAAAGATGAGCAAGCTGTCTAAATGTGGAAAAAATGTGGATAACCTGAAGCCTGCAATGAGCTATATGATAAAATGATCCACTGGCAGTCTTTATATTATTTAAACCAGTTTTTATCCAAACAAAGACATATGTTAAAAGATTTGAGATTTTTTTGGTAGACTGAAAAGTGACTTATAGTATGAAAATTGGGGTTGTTTTAGCTATAGGTATTGTTCACCTGTTTACAAGCATTTATAAGATAGAAGGTCTGCATTTATTTCACAAGAGAGTCTTTTAAGTTGTGATTGCCTTCAAGGGAATGATATTAATCTTGTCATGGATTTCATGGAAATAGTTTTGGATAACAAGTTCATTTATTATGATGGACAGAACTACAGACAAATTCAGGGTGCAGCTATGGGCAGTGTATGCAAGCCTATTTATGCCAAAATGGATTTGTACAGTTGGGAAATAAAATATACTGTTTCCTATAAATATTTCAAATATTGCAGTTTGAGATTTTTGAATGACAATTTATTTTATGCAGTATTTCAGATGCCTTGGTCAGTGACTATATTATGTTTTGAATAACTCCTACCTTTTAAAGACTACCTTCCAAATCAGTAAATCTGAAATGAATTACTTATACACTTATTGGTCATACTTGTAAGGGTTTTAGGTCTAATATTTACAGAAAACCTACTTTTAGTAAAACTTACTTTCATCCTTTTATATGCAAGTAAAGCTTAGTCAAGGGATAATGTATTAGGTTTGGCTTGTATGATTTCCTCAAAGGAGGTATTAGAAGAAATGAACATTAAATTGCAATTAAAGAAGTGAACATGTTTACTGACAGAGGATAACCAGGAAAATTAACACAAATATTGCTAATGATTTAAATAAAAATCGGGGTATAAAATACAAACCACTCTTTGGTGTTGGAATGTCTGAAGCATAAACCCATCAAAAAAAGGGTCCTGTATAGAACCCGACTTTTGAGAGAACAGTGGTTATACAATACAGTACAGGTTTGGACACTGTTAAATGAACTGGCAAAAACAACTGGAATATGTTAAAAATCAATACATCTCATTTTTCCTTATTTGGGAAAAACCCTATTTTGTGTATAAAATAGTCAATAGTTTGAAAGGTCTTGAAATTTACACAGTTTTGAATAATAAAACATAAAAAGGAACTATCCCTTGTGGCAGCTGTAGATACTACCAGATCATCTACAAGGGTGAAAGTATGGCTTAGGTTATAATCATGAAATTATGGTTAAGCTTCTGAATGGAAATTGTTTGACTGCAGCTGTTGTATACATTTCTAACTGTTCAACTTGTCCTGCATTTTACATATGAAAAACCAAGAAAGCATTTAAAAAATGATTTATGTACATAAATATGACATTCAGAAAAAGGAATTAAAAAGAAGTTATGTTCTTACCATAACGTTCCATGTGGAGTGTTCATCTCGCCTTTGTTCTTACACATGGGTGTAGGAGCCGATCCTTGGCTCCGAGTCGGCCGCTTAGCAAAGCTCTGCATCCAGAAGAAGCTCGAGACCAACCTATCTCCCACAATTCCCTCTGCCTTACCTCAGATCTAGTTTGCAAAACAACACCAGATCCAGCAACAATAACGTAAACGTCCAAGAATATATACATATATACAAGGAGCGTAACTCAAACCAGTAGCACAAGAGAGAGAGAGACCAGCAGCGGGAGATAAACAGACCAGACATCTAAACTGGACGTTCTTCCTGATCTGAGGGTGGGAATGTAAGAACAAAGGCGAGACGAACACTCCACATGGAACGTTATGGTAAGAACATAACTTCTTTATGTGAGAGTGTTCAATCTCGCCATTTGTTCTTACACATGGGTAGCGTCCCTAGCTCAGTGACCCTGAGAGACTCACGGAAGAACGTTCCTGAGCACAGTGGAACCAAAGGTTGCTCTGTCCCTGGAAATCCTATCCACTTTATAATGAGTGATGAATGTATGTGGTTTAGACCAAGTGGCGGCCGCACAAATAGTGTCCAAAGGTAGGCGGGCCGCATGAGCCAAAGATGTAGAAACTGATCCAGTAGAATGTCCTTTTGGTTTGGTGGGCAAACTCTGACTAGAAGCAGCATAAACGAAGGTAATACAATCAGTTAGCCATTTGGAGAGTACGCTTCGTCACTGCCATGCCCTTTTTGTTGTCCGCAAAGGCTATAAAGAGCTGGTCTGCTTTCCTATGATCTTTCGTTCTATCTAGATAGAATCTGAGTTGTCTATGAACATCCAACTTGTGCAACATATATTCCAGCTTATTGGAATGATTTTGAAAAATGTGGGAAGCTCAATGGATTGATTAATGTTGTTGACTGAACAAACCTTAGGGAGGAAAGAGGGGTTGGTGCGTAAAGATACCCTGTCCGGGTGAAATATTAAATATGGTTGTTTAATGGAAAGAGCTTGAAGTTCCGACACGCATCTGGCTGAAGTGATAGCTACTAGAAAGAGAGTTTTCCAGGACAAGAACTTTAAGGAACAGGAAGAAGCTGGTTCAAAAGGTGGTAACATTAGCTGGGATAAGAGGAGGTTTAGATTCCACAGAGCTGAAGGAACCCTGACTGGTGGTCTAAGATGAAAGGATCCTTTCAAAAAGGCTTTACAAAGCCTATGAGCCATAATAGATGCTCCATTCTCTCCTATGTGAAAGTTAGAAATAGCAGCCAACTGAACCCTCAATGTGGCAGTAGAGGCTCCTTGGTGAAACAGCATGGATAGAAACTCTAAAACTTTGTTTAGTGGGGCTATTAAGGGATCTAAATGTTGTGCGGTCGCCCAGTATACAAAACGTTTCTACTTACTAGTGTAAATTTTTGTAGTGGAAGCCTTATGAGAGGCTACTAGAATGTCTTGAACCGCCGGAGAGAGAAGATCAGACCTGGCTAAGAAGGGAAGCGGAGCAGCCAAGCTGCTAATCTGTGGGACAGGAGTGACAGGTGGAGAGCCCCTGACAAATGAGTCAGTAGGTCTGGCACCGGGTCCAGGATCCAGGGCTCCCGTATTTGGTGTGCTTGAAGAAAGGGAAACCAAATCTGATGAGGCCAGAATGGGGCAATGAGAATTACAGTCCTTTCTAGATCCTTGGCTTTCTGGAGAAATCTCGGTATCAGAGGTATTGGGGGAAAAGCGTACAGGAGACCCGGGGGCCAATCGTGAATCAGAGCATCCCTGGGGACATCCCCTGGAGGGGG